>NW_015113913.1:131677-165994 GCF_001443285.1 Poecilia latipinna | reverse complement strand
TTTTTTTTCCTTTTTTTTTTTTTTTTTTTTTTTTTTTTTTTTAAAAAAACCCCTTTTGGCAAAAAAAAAAAAAAAAAAAAAAGACTTAGGCCAATATTTCAGGAAGGTGACAATATGATATAAGGAATGTTTACTATGTTTACTTAAAATGGAGATGCAGTTTCCTACCATGCTGAACAAAGTTCCTTCCTTCCTGGAACCTAAGCGCTCATTAAGCATCTTATCACACAAACACAAAGACGATCAGCCTGCAAAGAAGTATCAAAGCCTCTTCTAATACCTTCGCAGCCAGCAGCACATATTTGCAGAATGAGCGGAGCCGCGTGGCGGATATATTAATCAGCTGAGTAAATATTCCCTGAGTGTGTCTTTCTGTATCTGTGTGTGTGTGTGTGTGTTGCAGACATTGACGAGTGCGAAGACAGACCATGCCTTAACAATGCTTCGTGTGTACAAGGCAATGGCAATTTCACCTGTGTGTGTGAGCCAGGTTTCATCGGGGTGCGGTGTGAGACAGGTGAGTGGGGTTTGTCTCGGTCGACTCATTTTCACTTCTTTCTACATTATACTCAGTTTGTGTCAAACACTCAATCAGTCTGGACAAATTGGTATTGGTAGACAAACTGGTCTTGCTCGAAGTGATTTCAAAGCACCGCTTCTTTTAAAAATATTCAAACTGCTTCCTTCGGTGAAGTCAGTATGCAAAAAGTCATTTTCTCATCCAAGTCCCATGTAGATGTTTAGTTTTGTAACTTAAATCCGGGAGGAAATGAAATGATCAGGCCCTCCAGAGTTCACAAATCCCTGCTTCTACATGAAACCAGATTAATCCTAATGCCAGACACCTGGTCAATGAAACTTTATGCCTGCACCAGGCGAGGCCAATCCCACTAATCCAGCTTACTGTTGAACACATCCGCCTCTCGATTCACCTTTGATTGGTCGATATCGGTGTGTTCCTCAGACATCAACGAATGTGAATCCCAGCCATGTCTGAATGGAGGAGAATGTGTGGATCGGGTGACCGGCTTCACCTGTGCGTGTCCCGCTGCGTTCACTGGGACGTTCTGTGAAACAGGTGGGATTCAGCAAGAGAAACTCATAGAAAACTTTTTTTTTGTTTTTGTTTTTTTTGCCTTCATCAACTGTATCCTGGTTGCCTTTGCAGAGTAACACAAGCCCCTGTGCAGACAGTTTATAATATCTGACTAATTGCAGCATTCCCTTCTCAGGCCTGTGGGGGGGAAGAGGGTTTTTCTGTTTCTCGATCCTGTTCAGTTGCAGGGATCTGTGGATGTACTGCCACTGAAAACATTTTTAGCATACTTCGGCACGCTCTTTGCCAAATTAATGTGCCTTTAAAATAATCAACTTTGAAAAGTGGAAAGAATTATGAATTCAGAGAGGATTTCTGCAGCTGTGTGGCCAGAAACTCTGCGTGCAGAAAAGCCTTCAATGATTTTCTGCAGGATTTTATCTGACGGATCGACATGAAGCCGTGCAAAGCTGTGAAGGGATGAGAAAAGAATTCTGGGTTTATTCTGATACCAATAAATTAATATTCCTGTGTTACAATGGTTCAGTAGAGCTCCAAACTTAAATCCTTAAGCATTTCATAAGGACTGAAGGCTGATGTTTACAGATTATCCCCGTCAAATCTGACTGAGCGTAAGTTATTTTGCAGAGAAGAACAAGAAAAAGTCTTGTCTCTGTTTAAAGCTGGTAAAGAAATGTGACAATAGACTTTAAGCTCTGATTGTAGCAGAAATCTTGACTCGGTGGAGCAGAATACAAATGGACAGCCCGCTTTTACTTATTGAAAGCAACATTCTTTCGTAGTCTGTAGACGTAATGTGACAAAATATAAAATGTGATTACTTTTCAAGGTGTTGTAATATCAAAAAAAAAAAAAAAAGAAAAAAACAGTAGATCAGAGTAGGTCAGTAAATACGGATTCAACACCTTTATAATACAAGGACTCATTTTTGTCCAGGAAATAAAATTTGTCCAGAGCTGCAAAAATATCCTTGGTCCTTTGATTAAATTTAGCTTTTCAAGTTTTTTTTTCCTGCATTCTAACATTTGCTTGTTTTATGATTAGAGGAAAATGATTTTATCTCTGTGTTTAGGTTGTAAGAAAAAGAAAGTTACTTACAAAGAGAAAATTTTATTTTATTGAATGAAACAAAGACATGACTGAAGAAATTGATATTATCATTCTATTGTGGAATATAACTTTAAATAAAAATACATAGACAACTTGCTAAAATTTGCTTTTTTAACTTTTATATTCAAAACCATTCCTCAGTTTAAGTCCAGCCAAAATTTTTATGAATTTAATATTGACAGGCACTTTGGTGGGAAAAATACAAAAATTGCTTCTAATTTGCAGAGATCACATTGTTTTTAAACAGTTCAGTTATTTCCTCCTCCTCTTCCTGAAAAGCTGGAGCTCTTTCAATCTTTTCTCTATGAAATTCAAGACTCATCATTAATGCTTCTCATTATTTGTAGACCTAATCTGCCAACATTCAAACTTTTTGAATGTTATTTTAGGACCATAATAAGAGAGTGAAATCTTATTAGAATAAAATTTAAAAAATGAATATTGTAGATACTTTGTAGTTCAAAATAGTTAAGTCTCTGATTTTTTCTCCATACTTTCTAATCTAGTTTCTGCAAATACAGAATTATGTAATAAGCTTAGATTTATGTTGTCTGATTTAAAGCAGTTATCTGCTTTATTTCTTTTTTTATCTCTGTGATGTAAAACTATTATTTTTCTACTACAGTCGGAATACTTTGTTCTTTTTCTTAAAATATTGTACTGTCTACATCGTAAAAATAATTATCATTTGTGTGTTTTTAATTGAAAAACAAAATAATCCTCTGTGTGCTTTGACAATTTTGGCCCGTGTGGGGAAAGAAAATTGGACACCACAGTTTATGGTGATTGTTTCATATTTATTTATAGAATAAGATGTACTTTCCTCTAAGAATGTTTTCCTTCTCATTCTTCGTTTCTGAAACTCTTTATTTCCATAATTCTTTTGGAAAATAGTATATTTCTCAATATGAAAGATGTTTCATCTTCTAAATTGTATTATTTGAATAAAATAAAAATAACCCTCCATTGTTTTTTTTCTTTCTTCAGAGCTGATGAATTCCACCGATCCACACAACCAAACAGGTAACCAAGAAGATTTGCCAAAAATAGTTCTCATTTTGCTGTTTTACATCTGCTTTTTGGGGAGATTAAGAATGCACCGGGTTGAAGATACTGTTGCTGCTGGACTTTTGGATCTGTTCCTGTGCTCTGCTCTGAACGCTGTCAAAGTGTGCAGGTTTTGTTCTCTGCTGCTAAGTGCAGGCAGCTGGGTAGGTAGAGAGGCAGACTGAGGTATTTTGAAGAAGAGCTGTGCTATCCCACAGGAATGTGGATGTCTGCCCTTGAAGACTCAGCTGTAGTGATGGATTATCGTAATTATCAAAACTGACACGACCTTGCCCAGTTTACTACAGGAACCGGTTGCTTGATCCTGCGAATAATTGCTTTGTAGTGGCTTTTTTATTAGTTTGCAAACAAGAGGAAGCGTTTCGTCTAGACCCAAAAAGTGCCAGTTTATGAGTTGAGGCAGCGCGGTGGTATTCGAGTCATTTCTTCAGCCTGTGCTGCTGAAGTATGCATGCTTTCAAAACTGCTCCTCTTTGGAACGGAGCCATAGCGTCACGTGATTTATCGTTTTTAGCCATTTACACTCAAAAATTTGAATGTAAATGGCTGTAAATTAAAATTTAATTCCCAGTCACACAGCATGTAGAGTTTGTGTCATGCTATTCCTGTTCCAGAGATTAACTTTCATCTTTCAAAGGAGATTGCACTTAACCAACTGAGACCAGCTGCTGCAAATGTTTGTTCCCTCAGCTAAAAGTGCCCTTTAATAAGGTTTGAGCTCCTACAAATGCATGTTGCTTTTCACCCCTGAGCTGAAATAACTATCAGTGCTTATATAGGCTCTCTTAAATCTCCCAAATACTTTCCTGCCTGGCTCACTTGGAAGGCACAGCAGGGGAAAAAAAGAGCAGGATTCTCCAAGGAAGAGAAAGTAGCCGGACTCAGACAAGCCTAATCAGGCTCTCAGATCAAAGGGCCCGGGCGGCGCAGGTGGCCAATCAAAGTGGCTCTCTCAAATTAACAGTCCATTAATTGCCCCGGGGGCATTGCGTTTTTGGTCACAAAATATGCTCCATATCACCGGAAAATGAATGCCCTCCACCAGAGCTCCCAGTGACTTCAAAGGTGGAGCCATTAAGCCACGACACAGCCGTGTCCTTTGATCCGCTGCCGCAATTAAGCAGGGACAGCAAAACAAAAACATTTGTACAGTTTGTGAGGAGCGGATGTGCATTGTGCAGGAGGGTAATTATTTTATTTTTTTATCCTCTGAAGTTGTCAGAAAAGAGAAATGGCAGCAAATTGATAGTTTGCAGCAGTGGTTTTCTTATAACAAATAACCACGTCAGTAAGGGCTATGATTTTCCAGTACTGGCACAATCAACGGCAAATAAAACAGAGAAAGATGTTCAGTCAGTCAATCAGTCAAGTTTTTTTGTGGAGCACATTACATCAACAAGGCATCATAAAAACGCCATAGAGTCAACAATTGAGGAACCAGTAACAAACATTACATTTTGACGAATGCCATAATTAAAATCATCATACATATCAAATATGTTGGTCAGTGTTCCATTTATTATGGTTCAGCAGCAACTCTAAACAGGTTGGTTTATAGCCTTGATTTAAAGGAACTAAAACTGCAGTTTTGCAGTTTTCTGGAAGTTTGTTCCAAATTTGTGGTGCATAGAAGCTGAATGCTGTGTCTCCATATTTGGTTCTGGTTCTGGGGATGTAGAGCAGAGTCAGAACCAGAAGACCTGAGAGGTCTGGAAGGTTGCTATGACAACACCAGATCTTCTATATTGGTGTTAAGCCGTTCAGTGATTTATCAACCAACAATAGTATTTTAAAGTCTATTATCTGAGCTTCTGGATCCAGTGTAAGGACTTTAGAACTGGATGATGTTCTCCATCTTCCTGGTTTTACTCAGAACACCAGCAGCTGCAGTTGCCTCATTGATTTTTAAGGCAGACCTGTGAAAACACTGTTGCAGTAATCAATGCGACCAAAGATAAACACATGGAAGAGTTTCTCTAGATTGGCACTGCAGGTTTCGTTAAAATATGAGGTTTAATTTTGTTTTCCATTTTATGTCAGGAGTCAACGTTTCCATATAGTAATGTTTTATTTATTTATTTATTTTGTACTTCTTGCTAAATATCCAACAAAGGGAGTACTGTACAATTTTTGGTATTGAACACTGTCCATTTTGCTGGTGTACACAAACTGTAAAGAAGTACACCATCATTAGCTCACATTGCTAACTTTCATTAGATGGACACTCAGCACAGGAATCAACATTTCTCACTTGTTTTCCCTTTCGAAACTCAAGCGGTGCTAGTTTGAGAACGTTGGGTTTGCAATATATCAAATGAAAGACACTCAACATGTGGCATTGATAATGGTTATTAGTACTGGATCTTTCACACAGCCAATATCCATCTGTGTGTGTGTGTGTGTGTGTGTGTGTGTCTGCAGTAGAATGCCTTTGCCAGAATGGGGGCGTCTGCGTGGGCATCAATGGAACCTGTGAATGCCCTCCAGGCTACACCGGAGCCTACTGTCAGCTGGGTGGGTATGAGCTGAATAATCCCTTGATGAATGGGTCACTCTGTGACTGAGACATTTTCCTCTAAAATTTATGTACCTGCTTTTCTCAATTCCCCTAACTCAGGAATAACTCAGACGCTGTGCAGTAACAGCAGAACATGTCCTGATGGAAGTCCCTGTTTGGAGTATGGAGGAGCTTATCTTTGCACGTGTCACACTGGAGTAGAGCCTGATCATATGGACTTTTACCCTGGTAAGACCCTGAGGCACCAGCATGTTGAACAAACACTTTGGCAGTCAGAAGTTTTCATACCCATGTCATGGCTAAGGTGGAATTGTTGATTTTCTCCAATCATCAAAAAAGTCAATATTGCACATTTACTCCTACTAATATTTGGTTCAAACTTTTACTGGGTTGGCTTTCTGACATGGACTTTGCTTCTTAGCTGTAGTCCACAATTTTTCTCTGGGCTTCAGGTCATAGCCATTTCGAAAGCTTTCCCTGTTTTGGCATAATTTAAAACGAGCCTATCTTTGGTTTGTTGAAACACGCCGCTGTCTTCAAATTGCATCGGTTTAGCTGTTGATTTTATGTGAAGTTGATGTTAGATGTTAGATGTTTGTGCTGTTATACCCTTTAAGCCAACAGTAAACAGACTCTTAGCATTGTGCAACCACCACCAGGCTTGACGGTTACAGTGGTATTAAGTTAGAAAGCCTCACCTTGATTCCCTCAACCTTTCCTGCATTCAGTGTCACCAAACATCTCAGTAGTTGTGCTATCTAAACATAGCAAACTTTCGTAATTGGTTCATCCATGTGGGTGGTTCCAGTTTTTAGTAGATTTCATTGGTGTCAGTTTTGGAGCTGAGGCTTCTTGTTTGATGTTCTCCTTCCCAGTCCATGGCGATCTAACACTTGCTTTGCTGTAAGCAGTTTATGGCAGATTGGAGTCTCTGCTAGCAGCTTCTGGTTCGTTCATTGAGTCTTATTCCAGAACTTGGCAAGATGTTGAAATCCTAACAAACGTATATGTGCATATAATTGTTTGAACTGGCTGTGCTGGAATCTGCCGTTGTTCAGAAGTGGCTAAAGGTTCTTTTTAAGGTTGTAAATTGTACAGTTCCCATTAAATTTTGACCGAGTTCCTTGGACATTTCCATTGTTCTGAGTATTGGTCAGTCTGACGAGTGCAAGTCCTTGTTTATGCTGGCAAAGAGAAACTTCCTGCTGCAGTCAAACATAATCACTGATGGGCAAGATAAAGGTTTTCTTGAAACTTCTGAGCGTCTAATTAAAAGACTTAGTTGAATATATAGCATATTTTTCTGTTTGTATCACCACATTTGGAAAAAGAACAGCTTTGAAGAATCCTTAAACACCCCAAATTAATGTGACCATCTTGCCCATAATCAGTGTGTGTAAACTTCTGGCAACACTATATTTATTACTGCATGTATATTTGTTTCCTGTAGTCACAAACACTTGAGCTTCATAAGTGAACTTCTAACATTCACAGTTCAAATCGTGAATACTGGGCAAAATTGACATCTTTGATGTTGTTGATTGTTCTGTAATCAACTGAATAAAAAACAAACTTTGGTTGTTTTTTTTGTTTGTTTGTTTTGTTGGGGGTTTTTTTAAGTTGAACCAAATCTCCATGTGCTTGAGCAAAACTTTGGAGCTTTGTTGTCCCCCATTGCAGTGGAACACAATCAAGTCTTGTTATGTGTTTTTCAGTACAGCCCCAGTCGGTCTGCGACTCCTCGCCTTGTCTAAACGGTGGGTACTGCTACGAACGAGACGGAGGCTACACCTGCGAGTGCAGATATGGATACTCTGGCAAACATTGTGAAAAAGGTAGAATAATTGATTAAAACATTCAGCAGTGCCTGCATATGAATCGGCTTTAAGCAGCATTCATAAAACATCCCTCTGTGTTGTGCGTTATTACCCGGGCTCAAGTCCATCAGCGGCTTTTCATGCCCTAGGAAACATGCCATCACTCGTAATGCTCCTTGAAAAATTGCAATGCTGAAAGGCTTATGATAATTTGTATGTATGACGGAGTTATGGGCTATTTCCCCAAATTATGACTCGAATCTCAACGGAGTGGAAGATATGTATTTTGTGCGATTAAAAGCCAGACTGCTCTCTTCTTCAATGATTCCTCTTTTTGACTGTCTCTTTCCAGTTAGACTTAATACATGTGCGTCGAGCCCCTGTCGTAATGGAGGCTCCTGTAAGGAAGAGGGAGGGAGCTACAGATGTGTGTGTCCTTACAGATTTACTGGAAAACACTGCGAAGTGGGTGAGTACCACTCTACTATTATTATGACTGATATTTGGTTGCAGGTTTGTGTGAAAGTATTAAAGTAATAAATGTGTAGAAATAAGTCTTGGATAACTACTCAGACAACTCCAGTTCTTTCAGTATGTTTCAGCTAATTATGCACAAATCAGAACAAACATCACTTAGAGTCACCAAAATTATTTCCATTTGCTGAATGCCATGATATTTAGAGAAATAATATGTCAAGATATTTATTGCTTAATGTTGTCAGAATCAGACATGTACATACAGAATGATGTAGACATCCTATTTTGGTAACTCTAGCTGAACTAATATAAAAGAAGTTTGTTCTGTTGTAACTTCAGACATTGAGAAAAAAAAAACATGAGTTTTTATTTTTTATTTCTGGTTTCAGCTATACAAACAAACACCATCCACTTCATAATGTACTGTTCTTTTTGCTGTCTGCTCAAAGAGTAAACCAACCAATTACAAGGCAGCAACTCAGTGCATTCAGGCCTCCAGACGTGGTGAAGATGACTTGCTAAACTTCAAACCAAGAATGTGAAAACAAGGGGATTTGAAATATTTTGAACGTCGTATGGTTGTTGGTGCCAGAGAGGCTGGCTCCAACAAGAAGCCTCTTTTTTTTTTCTTCTCAATAAAAAGATTGTTTTCTCATAATTGTAAGATATTTCGAAAACCTGCTGATTTGTGGAAGTTTTCACACACAGCAATTTTTAAGGTTTGTAGAGAATGGTCAGAAATAAAGAGACTGTCCACTAAGTGTCTGCTGTGTGGAGAATGGGCAGCGTGGTTCAAGATGACAGCAAGCCAACAATAGCCCATAGAACCTGTCATTACAGCCGACATGCAGAATACCATCTGTAACACACGACACACGACATTCTTGTCATATTCCTTTCTTGAACAATTCCTAATTTTTCTTTGATATTTAAATGTAAGCTAGCCTCGTCCTGAATGCCAGAAAAGTAAACTACCTCAGTAATTAAAAGAATGAATTTCATTCTAGTCCTTTCTTTGGTTTTCAGGAAAGCCAGACCCCTGTTCCTCCACTCCCTGCCAAAACGGTGGAACGTGTTTTCACTACCTAGGAAAGTATAAATGTGAATGCACTGACGAGTACAGCGGAAAAGACTGTCAAATAAGCCGGAGCTCACTACATCCCTCTGCAGGTAAGCAGACTTTGTGTCACCGGGCAACAATGTCTTAATCTCCCTCTGATGTTGACATTTGCAAGATGTTGCCCTGGACAGATTAGACGAGGCCGGAGGATATCCTGAGTTGTTAAAGTGCGTAGATATTAGCTTTCCATCTAAAGATAATCTTAGCGGTGTTGCTGCACTAGAGGCCCCGCATTTACAAATATAGATGGCTGTGTAGGCTATATAAAGTAAGACGTGATTAGACACGGTGATGCATGTCTACACACTCTTAACAACACGCTGGAGGTAATTTTAGCAGGACAAATACAGACAGTTCTCGATGGAAAGCACCTCCATAACCTTTGGTGTGCTTTGGTGGGAGACCACTGTGACCATCTTGTTACTATGCAGCCATGCTCGTATTTATCGGTGTGTTTGCATTCGTTTTAGAGCTGGGCTGTGGGCCGCCCCCCCATGTCAAACACGCCGAAGTCCAGTTCTCCTCGACAACACCAGGCTCTGTTGCTGCGTACGTTTGCCATTCAGGGTTCACGTCTGTGCCCAGAGCCACGCAGAGCATCTGCGGCACTCAGGGAGAATGGACCCAGCCGCCCGTTTGTAAGGGTCTGTAGAACACAACAACACATGCACCCTCTCCAACCCCCAAAGCAAGCCCATGTGAAAAATTGTTTTGTTCTTACAGTAGCTGCGTTTCCAAATCTGTGCAAAACTTTCTCGATATGCTGCTCATATCGAAGAACAGAAATTGCGATGTTTCTACTGAATAAAAAGCAGAATTAAAATCACATGTGAATAAGTCTGTAATAAGTCATTTAAAAGTCATGGTGGCGATCGATGTAAACAGTTACAGGAGATGTATTCATGTTTCAGCCACAATGCTAGCGCTCATCAACAGCCAGGAGAGGAGACGCTGTTCAGGTGTTGGAGAGACAAACTTATGCTGAGGAGCAGCTACGTGTTTTAGCAAAATTGATGCTGTGAGAGTTCTGATGGAGGCAGCTGCGCATTGTCAAAGACGGCCAGTGTCTACAAATAAGTGCACACTGCTGTAGCTGTATACAAACTGGCTTGAGGCGGAAAAACTAAAATGCTTCCATTGCATTTTTTGAAATTCACAAAATTTTATATGGCTGAAAAACCACCTCATCCCGGCATGAAAACTTTTTGTGCAAAAATGTGAGTTTTTTCAAAATCGCTGTGTTTCCATTACACAAACTTATTTTGCACAATTCCAATTTGTGCAATTTTATGATCAATGGAAACATCTGTAATTAAAGTTGAACATCCTTCAGTGGTTTTTGGAGTTATGCTTTACTTTACATGTACCTGAACTCAATTGTTTCTTTTTTTTTTTTTTTTGACAGAGATTAACGAGTGCTTATCACAGCCTTGTCTCAACGGCGGTTCTTGTCAGAACAAGATTGGGTCCTACAAGTGTGTCTGCAAGGACGGCTTTGGTGGAAAACGCTGTCAGATTGGTAAGGCTTTCTGTAGTTCCATGACATTCACAGAAACACAAAAGAATATTCACACGTATATAGCTCCTATATGTGAATGTTTCATTTCCTCTAAGACGCAAATGAATGCCTGTCTGAGCCCTGCATGAACAAGGGGACATGTGAGGATCAGCCTGGCTCCTACTTGTGTCACTGTCCACAAGGCTTCAAAGGACAGAACTGTGAAATAGGTGCAGTGGCTTTTCAACCACAAATATTGCACATTTAGCCAATGGCAGAAATAAAAGGACGAATTCTACCGACGTTTAAATGTCTGTGTGCAGAGCAAGATGGTTGTGAGTCCAGCCCCTGTCTGAACGGAGGCGTGTGTCGGGGTTACAGACAGTACTACGTGTGTACGTGTAAAGACGGTTTCTTTGGGGAACGCTGCCAGATGTGTAAGTAAACTTTGCAGAGTCTCTGATATTTACCTTGAGATTCTCACATTTATCTCTTAACTCTGTCAGAAACAGTGTTAAAATTGCAAAGGAGTTCTTCCCTTTTGTTTTTAGTCCTTGTATCCAATATCCAATTTTGAAATTTAGGTCTTGCGTTTAAAATTAGATTGCAAGGGTAATTTTGGGTCTGTAATCAGTAAAAAAAAAAAAAAGTCCAGATTTCACTGCATCAAAAGCTGCCATTTATCAATCGGAATATTGATCCCAAGACATCTTCAAACTGTTTTGAAAAACAAAAGAGATGGTAAATATGGTTGCAATCCCAACTTTTTTGGTGCCTGCAGCATCACTTTCTCATTTTAAATACTTGTTACATTATGTGCTGTTGTGAATAACATGTTGCCTCATGATTTGACTGTCTTTGAGTTTTTATTGTGTTCAAATTTAAAGAACCTTTCTGGCATTCGGGTTGTATTTAACATCCTCTCCTCAACCGTCCACACGCCTTCAGGAGCATCCTGGTCAAAGTTTCTCCTGGGTGTTTCACAACCCAAACTGAAGTACAGAGTAGACCAAGCTTTTGCTGCAGCTGCTTCGAAATTGTGGAATAGCTTACCTCTATGTATCCACACTGCTCAGGCCAAAGTTTGTGGAATGTAGCCATGTTTGTAAGTCCCAGTTATAAATCAAGTGGTCACATTTTGAGTTGTTGGCGAGTAATTTAAGCCTAGCTGATGGTAAAAAGTGAGCACTGCAATAATCAAGGTGATGGGTAACAAAAGCATCGGACTGTCTCTGTATTGCTGTTGGAGGCAGAATTAGGCTTAACTCTTGTCAGATGCCTTAACTGGAAAAAGGATTATTTTACAAAGTTGACTTGACAGTCAAGTTTTAATGTAGGATCCATTTTTATCCCTGTATTTATTATGAGGCATTTCTAATTGGATGCCAAGTAAGACAGCTCAGTCCAAGGACTCCTGTTAGGTTGGGACAACATGACTTCAGAGTTTTTCTCGTTAAAATGTAAAAATTTCAGTGCCAACCAAATCCTACTGTCAACAAGACAATCACGATGATGATGGACAGAACACCCACCAAGCTCACAGTTGTTTTTAAATGCAATACGAAAATAAATTTCACACTGAAAATCCAAAAGCGAGTAAAACGGGGGAAAAACTCCTTGAACTTTTGTGCTCGCCAGCATTTCTTCTTAACTGTTAGAGTTGGATATAGTGATAGTATCTTTACCAGTAAGTAAGGTACATGAAGAGTGTATTCACATCAGCCCCTTTTAGTCCGCTTTAATCAAACTCTAGTCTGTTTGCCTAGAAAGTTTAGTTTGTTTGGGGAGGTGTGAATGCGTAATCCAACTCTGAGGGGGACCAAAAATGCGAAATCCAGTCTGCCTAAAAGCCTACGTTTCAGTTCAGCTGAAGTGAACTCTGGCACACTTCCAATGCTGTCTCTGATCCAAAAACAGGAAGAGGACTACAGCACATTGCAGTCTGGGTAAATACAACCAACACAAACGCAAGAGTCTAATGTTAGAGAAAAGGCTTGTAGTATTTTACCAAAGACAAAAACAAATCCTACAACTGCTACAGTTTGAAGCTACTCCATTTTTGTTTACATTTGGTGAAGAAGGAAGTTGCACTCGTTTCTTCTTTGGAGGTTTCTGAGTCCCTTCCTTCAGTGGTTCTTGGTGCAGCGCCACCACAGGCGAGGGTGTGAACAGCAGTTTTTCAATTGGTTTGGATCGTTTGACACAGTGCAGCGTGAAAGCAAACCTCACTTTGGTTTCAAACCTCACTCAGTTTTGGTCAGAATCAAATAGTCTACTGGACTATTAGGTGTGAAAATGCAAAAAGGTTTTAGATGCATAGGAGCAAGTGGAGTAATTGTGACGAAGCAAAACAGAATATTTTAAGTTCACACAGTCTTTAATTCCATAAAGTCAATTAATTGTAAAAACAAAACAGACAAAACCTGTCCTTTTTGGTTTTTCACATTTCCATACGTTCCTTGTCTTATCTTTTTTGTGGTTATACACACAACACAGTTCTATTTCCATCGCTGTTCAGCTTTAAATGGGATTAACATAACCTTTATGTCTCTTAGACTGTCGTTACATGAACTACAGTATCTTATTGCCACTGTTTGTCTTTGTCACCACCAAGTGGAGGACCCATGTGTGCTGAAACCATGTGGAACTCGAGGCAGTTGCTGGAGTGACAGGAGAGGAAACTACAACTGTGTCTGCAAAGTGGGCCTCACAGGCAAAGACTGCGAGAAAGGTCAGTAAGGTCAACAATCAGACTGCACCCACAAATTTAAAAGACAACAATGTGGTTTTTCATATTTTGTCACCTAAAAACCACAAACTTTGATGTATTTTATTTAGATCTTGTGTGATGAACCAATATAAAATAGGGATTTTAGGACTGAAAATCTGAATTATTAGACTTGTGTCATCTGATACTCCTAGTGCAACCAGTTATCTTCAGAGGTGGCCGAGTTGAGTCTGTCACATTCAATCCCAATAAAACACACTGTTTTGGGTTTTTATATTGCAAAATGTGAAAATAAATTCAGAGACAAAGAAATTAAATTCATAATTCAGTAAATTAATAAGTTAAATAAGCTCACTCTTTGAAGAATATTGAAGTAATGAATTACGTTTAATTTCCCTTTAGGATCAATAAAGTAGTGTATTTTTCAATTTGACATACTTATTCAAAGCACCGCATTGTGTAGAATAAAAATCCAAGGTTGCTGCTGTTCCCAGACCTGTTGCCCCCCTCTGGTCTCCATGTACTGCGCGTGGAGGAGAACGAAGTGGAGCTGCGCTGGGATCAGCCGGACCACTCCCACCGAGTGCTCGGCATGTTCGCTGTGACCTATGCCCCCCTGGGCAACAGCACCCCCAAAACGGACTACCTGGACAAGCAGCGCTCCACTCATGTTCTGCAGGACCTGGTTCCTGGTATGTTGTACAACATTTCCACCGTCTCCATCAAACTCAAAGCCTATGGCAACGACACGAGCCAGCCTGCCACTGCGTTAATTCGCACAAGTGAGCATCTCCTTATGTTTTTTTATTTATTTATTTTTTTTAAATGTAATAATTTGAGTTTCAACAATCAAACTTTCTGTGCCAGGACCGCAGCGGGTGGAAAAGCTGCAGCTGGTCAATGTGTCGTCCTCCCAGGTCTGGCTGAGCTGGCTGGTCCAGGATGCTCATCATGCAGCCGTCAGCAGGGTCCATGTCTCTTTGATGCCTTCAGATGGGACCGAGCCTCTCACTGTTGTGCTCAACTCGAGCGTCACTGAGCACACTTTTAGGTGAGACTTTGCACGAAATATTCTAGTGGCACCGCCGCAGTTCCACTTTTGTCCACTAGATGGAGGTGTTGATGTATTGTACAAGACGGAGTCCTTTTTAGCAGGCAATACTTTTTCCACATATGTAGAGTTTCAAACAGCTCTGGACAAAACTAAGGATGAGTAAACACAACGTGTGTCCCTCCTTGTGTTTCACAGTTCATTACAGGCTGCTCACATGTATACAGTGGATGTTTTGACTCAAAGTGGGATCAGGCCGGATGAATTTCCTTCCACCAGTCACTCAGCAGGACCTCTGCAATTCTGGACAAGTAAGTAGACAGTTTCTCAAACACTATTAGGTTTCAACATTGTTTCAACAATCTTTCCATTCACAAAGATTACCAACTCAAAGTTGTTGTGCAGAAAACAAATTATGTGAACACTTTGAAACCTTATCCTAAACATCATGATACCCAGGATCTGACCAGAGATAAAATGTGTATTCTTAATGGGGATGCCAGTTATCCATTGAGTTGATTGATCTCATCAGTCGATTAATGATTAATTAATAAGCATCCATTTTTTCAAAGACTTGAGTGTTCTCTTGCATAAAGAGGGCTGGCCGTCTTTTCATAACATGGGCTACATTTTTCAGAATATGCTGAATTTAGTATCCGCTGTGTTAAACACTGACTGAATAAATAGGAAATTGCAGTTTTCTCACATTAATAAACTTACACATATTTGTAAATACAACAAAACAGGAACATCTCAGGTTGCTAAATAGAAAAATAAGGGATGAAAAGAATAAAATACGTGAAACACTTGATTTCCCGTGAACAGAGAGATGTTCACAGATGGTTGCTACTGAAGGAAAGTTAAAATTTCGCTTCATGAAACACATTACGTCATTACAACATTACTTATTGGTATCCATCACATTAATGGTTTTTCTGCATTGTGCCTCCACTTTTCTGTCATCACATCCTCAATTTTAAGCCCTATTATGGTGAGATGTAAGCAGCCTGTTGAGTGTTTATACTTCAAAACAAAACCATATAAAGTGCGACTTGAATCCCATACTGGGCTGTTTACACCGTTTCTCTTTCCCATTTCGTGATATTTCCATCATCTTTGTTTCTGTGTCAACTGGCTCCGTTTAGGGATGACAAGTGGTGCCCTCTGCTGGGTAGCAGCCAAACTACAACACTAAAAGAAGGTCCAAGTGGACGTTACTACTAGTTCATTGATTAGAACTAATTTAATTTAATAAACCATGAATCGATGATTAATATTAAGTCGATTAATTGTTTGCATCCCTAGTTCTGATTTTTTTGTGACGACTTCTGTGGAGAACCTTTCCCTTGTGCTATGAGAGATTTATATGACACAAGTCCAAAACAAATTCATAATCTGACCATTTAAATGTTTTACCCCCAGGGCCTTATCCCCCACAGAATCTGTCCCTGTCGCATGTGACCCCCAATTCAGCGCTGATCACCTGGAGCCGCCATGTGCGACACGTCCCAGATGGCTTTGTGATCAACGTAACCCGTGGTCTGAATACCAGGAGTCGCTTCCTGCCTAATGGGAAGTTAGGGTCGTACACACTCCGTGAGCTGACGCCAGGACATCACTACTACGTCGCTCTCATGTCTGTCAAAAACACGGGACAGGAACAGATCCACAGCATACCGCAGCACTTATCTTTTACCACCTGTGAGTTTCCGTGCCTACTGCTCTGTCTGTCCACAAATGTTAATAAGTTACATTTGAATTACTCTGCTGTTGTTTCCTTCTGCTAACCTAGTGCCAACGCAGGTCAGACCTGGGAGGAGGGAGCGGCCCACGGTAACGGGACTTGGGATCCAGACCGGGCGCGTATTTCCCACATCTCACCCTCAAGACCTGGGCGGCAGCACTGAAATAAAGAACTCAGAAGAGCTGTTCAGGTATTAGCAGGTGTCTGATTACAGTCCACTCTACCCTAAACCATGAGCATCAGCAGCAGGTCCACTGTAAAAGCTAAGCAGTGTTTGTTCCTGTGCTGCAGATACACTGAGCTGGTTGACCGGAGGGGGAAGATAACGGCTAGGTTTTCCCACTTAACGCCAAAAGTGATCCGACATCGTACCAGTAAGTTCAAACGATGGTGTGAATATTTAAAAGATATTGAAGAAGTTTTACTTTAAGACAATAGTTCCAGTCTCCTCAGTATGCTTTGTGCAATTTATTATGTTAGCTGGTCACCTTTATTTGCATTTCAGCAACAAGGCAGTTCAAAGTGCTTCACACCATAAAAACATAATTCAGTAACCAATTATGAAACAAGCAATAAACATTATATTTTGTCAGATGTCATCATCAAAATCATCAAGTAAATATAAATAAAATATGTTGATCAAAGTTCCAGTTGTTATAAATCAAGGCTCTAAGCAAGGTGGGATTTAGCCTTGATAGAGGAACTCCAAACTAGAACAACTGGAAGTTTTATTATTTTAACATAAAAAAATGTATAATTTAATGTTAAAATCACAAACCGGTGGGGTTTTATGTGACACACCAACACAGGGTATTGCACAATTGTAAACCGGAAGGAGAAAAATCATTTTCAATGTTTCCGAAGACAGTGGGTTGCACATAAATGTATTCAGGGGTGTCAGGGATGATAAATGAATGCCACACATTTTAGGTTTTTATCTGTAAAAATGTTTGAAAACCATGCTCACTTTTTCTGGCAGCTTTTTTCTTAGTTAACTTTGTATTGAGGATTTTGGACGTTTCTTTCACTTCCTGCAGCATATAGGCTAAACACTAAAACCTTTTTCCAGATGTTATCGTTTGCTCTCGAGAATACATTTCCTCTTTAAGATTCTCCACCACCTTTAATGGTGTTTCGACAAAACATCGTTTCAGGATGAGGAATGTATACAGTGCCTGCCAGTGCCACATCTAAACTCTGTCAGAGTCATCATGGAGTAATTCGTTCATTTCCTCATTTCGCAAAGATACATGACAGGAAATGTTTCTCTTTTTTTCTTTTCATTTTGCCTTGCAGGACCTCCACCTATCAGATTAGAAAAGATGGAAGAAACAACAAACAAAATTAGCCTTGCACTAGAGATTGAAGAAAAAGCCTTGAGAACACAGCCTGGTAGGTATTTCATTTTACTCTCTCTTTCTCTTTTTTTAATTTAAATATTTTAGCAAAAAATAAAGCACAAGATTCCTGTTCTGGTGCACTGGAGTAGAGCTGGAATCTGTCAGCGGACGGTATCAGCTGTGGATGATGTGAACTAGTGGGCCTGAAACATGAGACTGAAGCTCATTCTGCTCTGAGGGTTTTAATGGCAGCTGCTGTCTTTAGAGTCGCCCCAGGACTGCCGCAGTCTGATCTGCCAGAACGGAGGGACGTGTGTGAATGAAAGGGGCTCCATCGTGTGCAGCTGTGCGACGGGTTTCAAGGGCAGACAGTGTGAACTGTGTAAGTATGTGTTTGTCTTCTTATACTCCACATAGAAACCACGTGATTCAGACTCTGATCCCAGTTGACATTGGTTTTTACGCCCTGTGTTTATTCTCAGTCTTTAGTCATGTACACTGTGAAACTAGTCCTTAATTTAAGCACCTGCTGATTTATTTCCAGGTTTAAGTTCTCACCTACCATCGGTTGTAGTGAGTCTTATGAATCTGAAATAAAGTTTATCTGTTCTAGTTGGATTTTCGGGCCTTTTGGTTGAGAAAGAAACATTTTTTCTGAAAGAAAACAATCCAGGTCAGGCTAAAATCTCCCAGAATATTTTGGGAGAATGTGTGACGCTCTGAAAACAGTGGTGGTGGCAGCATCATGGTGTGTGGTAACTTTTCTTCAGATGGAATAGAGGTCTTTGTAATTAAATCACATTATTGGAACTTTGGTTTTCATCCTGAAATCTTCTGGAGTCAAAGAGAAATTTTTAAAAGTCAGCATCACAGTGAGTCTAAATCCACTTAAGAATGGCTTAATGAGAGGAAAGTTAAAGTTTTGGAACGGCCAACACAGGCCTCAGAAGGAAATCTGACTTTTGCAGCCAAGTTGTTTTACCTTTCAGTTCTATTTTGCCCTCAGATTTGTTCATTTTTATGTTGAATTATGCAGGAAAACTGTTAAATCATAGATATATATTTTCAGTAGAGCTGATTATTAATACAGCTGGTAAACAGTGGTGTGTACAGCTTTAAGCGACACTGTGCTCTAACACATAATTGTGCTTCAAAATTAAGCATTTTTCTACACAAACTATAAAACAAATAATTTATTTCTTATTTAATGCTTTCCATTGTTCAGCATCTGAAACGTTCTATTCTAAAGACATAGTCCGTTTTCATTGGGTAATTTTTAGACCACGAGTCCCAGTTTCCCATCAGTTTTAACAGCAATTTGCCATTTTATATGGTAAACTGATTCTTGAATGTTACAAAAGCCATGAACAACGGTTCATTTCTAACTGTTTTCTGCCTTTCTGTGTGTAAAAATTACAGGAACGCAAATGTTTACATCCAGTAGGATTATCAATTTGGATACATTTTCAGTAGTCAGAGAATTCAAACCCCTTTAACCTTTTCACGTTTTATCGTGTCACAATCACAAACTTTATTTGTGCAGTGAAGCAGGGATTTAGGGAGAGAGACATAAAGACAAATGCAGTTCAACCAATTTAATAAGGAAGTAGATGCTCTAGTGTGATCAGCTGTAAATACATGCCACAAAACCAAGCATCATTTTCCTCCCATTCCACAATTTTTCACTTCTTTTTGTTGCTCTATAACAAAGCGTCACAACAAAATGCATTATTTCTCGTGGTTGCAACGTGACAAAATGTGAATGTTTAATTGGTGCAAATACTTTTGCATACTCTACACTTGGCGTTCAAGCTTCATTCAGAATGTTGAAGCAATAAAAGATTGAAAAAATGTTAAAACAGTATGACACCTAACAATCAGGAATGACCTCTTCTATCAGCTAACTATCATAAAAATAATTCCTAAAGATGATAAACTGCTTCCTCTGATTAATGAGACAATTTATTAATAAACCCGCTGAAGAATAATGTTCCAAAACTTTTAGGACAAAAGATTTCATTGCTTTTGGGGAAAAAGCCTTGTATCTCAATTTTCTTGTGAAAATGATCTCTATTGATCTCCTTTTACAACTGTTTGTTGTTAAGAGAACATAGAACATATGCGTTCTTTACAACTTCCTGGAGCCAAAAAGACACAAACGAAAAGTACGGAAAAGTGTTAAAAAGCAGCGGCTGACCAGAAAGCGCTGAAGTGAGGGAACACACTTTCTTACCCCTTTACTAAAAACCCAGCTCTGCCAAAACAGAGGAGGATTTATGAGTTTGACTTCTCTTCTAAGAACACGTTGATGAATGAGACACTGGACATACCCCTTGCTCCCCTTAAATCTTGCTCTGCACCCAAATATCCAGTGTCAGAGTTGTTTAAACATTCCTGTCCTAAAACCCATCCGTCAGCCAGCGAGAAGGGCCCGGTTCCATCCCGCAAGACCCCTAAGCCATCTAGCAGGCTTTTTTCCCCTCCTGGCAGCTCTTACGGCATTCGTGTGTCCGCTGTGTTTCAGTGTGCCAGCGAGTGCCCCACCCATGCACCCGGCTCTACTCTGAGACTAAAAGCATACCTGTCTGGGATGGCGGAGTGTGCCACTATCAGTGAGTCCTGCTACTTCGTCTACTTATGCAGATTCTGGATTATGAGGAATGTAGGGGGGTGGAGGAGTTTCATTTCCCAGCGGATCCAGTGAATATGAGCTTTTCTTCCTCACAGGTACAAAAGGACATATAAGGTACAGCAGGACGTGTGCTATCGGGAGATTTGTGAGCCAGTGAAAAGTCAAAGTAAGCATAACAAGCTGTCTGCTCACAAGTAACTTTATAGTCATCTAACTAAATGGAAACACTGGTATTTTCTTTCCTAACAGCCAGAAGAGCAAGCAGACAGCAGCAATAGTGTTTTGTTTTTTTTCACAAGAAAATCAAAGTAGGTTTTAACATCCTTTCTGCATGCCTCAGCAGAACGGCACATTATTTTCAACAAAACAAACTAAAATTTCTGTCATTCTTTCCTCTAGAGCAAGCTGGATGCTGATGAAAGTCATCACTGTCATGTGGAGAACCTCCTAGCTACATTTTTTGGTGTATATAATCTACTTGAAGTATCTGATTATAGTGATTTTTTTTGTTTTGTTTTTTTTTTTTTGTGCTGAGAACCCCTGTCAAGACCCACTGTAACCATTTCACAACCGTTCGCTCATCCGGATAAAGAACTTCCATCCTGGAAGTTTTGTTTGCAGGAAAAGGAAGGGATCGACGGACGACTGACCCCCACGTTATTTATGACGTTTGCTGGCAGATACTATTTTCACACGTTTTAAGCAAATTTGGATAAGAGACCTTATATACCTCATTTCCATGCAGAGACACAAGGAGAGGGTTTTATTTGTGCTCCAGCTGCAGGTTTGTCCCTCAGGGAAATAATCACAGAATGCTCAGAGTCCCTACATTTTCCTCATGTATCCTTATGAAACAATAGAAAATGTACAATACATTCTCACCACAGCCCATGAATCGATCTCCTCTGCCAAGTGTTTTCTATGTAAAATATCTTACTCTGTCTTAGCGGGCATCACTGCTTGCTACTCTGTAAATAGTGTTTATAGATCATTTTGTAGGTGGATATTTTATTAATAAAAATGATAAAAATGGTTTGAGATTTCTTTGTCCTTTCTGAATGTTAGAAAATAAGTGGCTTTTTTTTTCATTATATCTGAATAAAGTTCTATATTTTTAAGTCAAGCCACTGAAGATGGTTCATTTTAAGTCTGGTGAACCATTTATGTGTTTATTTGGCAGTATGCTTTGGTTCATTATTCCAATAAAAAAATGCAATTGTGACCCATTATCAGTTTTTTTAGCTGTGGCAAGTAGGTTTTTATCTGAATTGTCTAGTTAGCATATTGATAGCATCTGGCCTTTATGAGAACTTGGTGACTCCATAAAGGATACTACTCTTTTCTGTAGTCCTCTAACAGAGAGTTTTGGATACATCTAATTTTTTATCAACCTTCTATGAGTGGTGAATATATGAATATTACTCCTCATCCAGACTTTGGCCAGTGGCTAAAATAATTGAGTGTCTGTGCCATGTTATATTTATACTGTAGGCAACAGAAACACAGAAGTTACTATTGGAAATTCGCCAGAAACCTGTGTCAATGTATAACAGCAAAGTATATAACAAGAACAGTAAAAAAAAGTTTTAGATTCATTTCAAAGAGATTGTTAGCAGTAATTGTTCCATTGGATATTTCTTAATCTGTATATAAATGTTAATTTGTTATAATTGATGTTATAGAAAAACCTTTTTTTAAGGCTTGACAGAAATGTTTTCCAAGGGCACCACTCTCTGCTGTCGTTTTATTTTCTACGATACCCTCCATAAACAAAACATGGAAAGGGTTATTATCATTTTGGGATAAAATGTAAAATTAGCATTTTTTCCCCCTATATGCAGTACCCTACACAGCCCACCTCTAATTTCAGACATTCCGTCATTATGATATAAAATTTGAGTTCTCGCTTATGTGGCTTTAAAGGATCCTATTTTTCTAAAGCACGTCAAGGTGAGGTCCTTGCGCTCTAAAACCTAATCTCTTTATAATTCAGCTAATGCATATACGACTGTTCAGTGTAAAATACCATAAGTATATCTAATAATGTGATTTACTAAAAAGTATCCACAATAACTACTTAAAAGTTGTCTACTTTTAATCTGACAAATGCGCCTCATTGGGACGCATACTCCAACATTTACAGAATAGTCAGAGCATTTATGGACCTTCGTTTTAACTCGAACGTACCTGAATCGGACGTGTTTCAGAAATATTTCCCACAGAACCTGAAGGCAGCACTCAACTCCTGCGGTGGGAGCAGCGAGCGTCTCCGCGGACCCCCTCCTCCCTGCTCCGAGTGAAAACTGAGATAGTGAGGAAAAAGCAACGGGAGGACATACCAAGGAGGGAGAAGGCTTCATGTATTAGCGACTCTACTGCTTTCGGGTACTTTTTTCACCCTTGTTTCGTTTTTAACCGCACAAATCAATGTGCATCAATGTGGCGATATCCAGTACGTCTCTTATCCGGCTGGAAAACGTCGTAAATCTGAGCGCGAGCACGGTGAACGACAGTCTGACCGCCGAGGGTTAGCACAACTAAACTCAAGTTAGCCTCCTCTGGCTAACTTAGCCTGTTTCAGCACGAAAGAAAAGACTTTTAAAAAAACAGATTTGTGGCTAAACTAGTTACAGTGATTAGTGACGCTGCGGCGTAATTTAACTCGTAATGTTTCCTCCACGGATTAACTTCACGGACGGATGAGAAAGAAACTATCGACTGTTGAGGAGGGAACACAACAGCGAGCCAGACGACCCGACCACTGCTATGTTGGGGTTGACTGTGAGCGCTGGCAGCCCGTCTGAGAGCCGGGGCTGGCCTCACTCGGTGCTGTGGAGGCTCGGGGGCTTCTTCTTCCTGCTGCTGCTGGAAGGCGCCGGCTGCCTCGCCAGCCACAGCATTCCCTCAGGCGTCCACATCAACAACAATAACAACAACAACAACAACCCTCGTGTCAACATTTACATGAGCGTGGAGGAGGTGAAAAAGTTTCTAGGTAAGTAGGCCTTGTTATAAAGTCAGCTGTGAATGTATCCCAGTCTGCCTGTGTTTCTATTTAAGGTATTCATAGTTAGACGTTAGCGTCTGGTATTGAGATGTGATCAGATAAGCACAACAAAAACAGCAGGTAACTGAGGTGAGAGGAAAACGAGAAAAAGAACATTTTATTTTGATACTAATGAATAAAATACATTGCGAGCAAGTTACCCAAATAACACTACACATACCATCCACACGGTGAAGCATAGTGATGACTGTGTCATGCTGTGGGGTGGTTGTTCTTCTTTAGCTGAGTCAGACTTAATAGAGCTAAATACAGAGTAAAACACAGAACTTGAGAGAGGGGGAGAAGTTCACCTTCCAGCACTAAACGTACAGCCGGAACTACAGCCCAAATTTTCTTTAGATCAAAGCATAATCACATGTTAACGATTACCCTCTCAAAGTCCTGACCTAAATCCAGTTGGGACTCCTGGACCAGCATTCATCCTGACTGACTGAGCTTGAGCTATTTTGCAAAGAAGAATCAGCAAAAACTTTAGACTCTATCTGATAAGCTGGCAGGAAAAAGAACCCCAAGACTTTTGGCTGTAATCGTTTTATTCAAAATATTGGCTCAGCTAGGCTAAGTACAGAGCTACACTTCTCTGGTTATTTGTTAAAACTGTGTAATTGTCCTTCCTTTTTCTCAGTTTTGCGCTATCTTGTGTTTGTTTGACATATAATCAGAATAAAATACATTGAATTTGTGCTTGTATGACTATATCCTATTTTCTTATGAAGTTATACTTAATAATAAACATTAGAAAGAAATGTAATGTAATTATAGTTTAGTCTTTTGCCCATAGAAATTAGTATTTGCTTCTTAAACATAGGCCTGAAAGGAACGATTGTTTCAGTAATTGATTGTTCTGTAGATTATTCTGATGACTAATTAAATAATTATCACATTCTTCAGATTGTGGTTTCTGAAAAGATAATTCTAATCCACGTCTGCAACTAAGGATTATTTTAGTAATCGATAATCAGATAGAAAAAAAATCTACGCAAAGTTTTCACTTAACCACTTAAGCTTATTTTACACAACAGTAGAAATGCATAAAAATACAAAGAGATGAGTCATTTTCAGCCTTCAGTCAGTTCAGTGTTTTAATCTGAAATGAAATCATCTTTGTGTAAGTTTTTTTTTCTTTTCTTTTTTTTAATTTGTTCCTGCTCATCTCTTCAGATATTTTCACTGGCTATAAACTAAGCCCAATTACCAGCCAACTATATATAGCAGAGTAATTCACACTTAATTAAAAAAGTTTTTCAATTTCCACTTAATCAAGAGAAGGAACAAAACGGCCTCGAGGCTTTTTTGTTTGCGTTAAAATAGGGAGAAAAAAAACGTACGCAACACAAACAAACATCCAACCTCCAAATCCTACATTTTGGAGCCTCAGCAACAAAGTAGTTTATGACGTGGTCGTCTCTTTTAGCACAGCTGTGCACGCTGTTATTCATGTCTTTGGTGCAGTGTGTACAATCATCGGTCATTTCAGCCATCTATAGTGGCAAAAAGACCAAAAGTGATGAAGCTGTGAATTACTCTGGATGTTTGATTTTTTTTATTTATTTATTTATCTTCTTTGCATGTAATGGCATGAGGTTACTCTCTTCTTGGATACCAAGTCTAAGTCAGTGTATGCATTGCTCCTTAGTTGTTGTTTTAGGGTTTAGACTTTTGGGAGTGGCTCCTTCCACATTAACACAGAAACTGAAACGGCGAAATCAGAAGAAGACTTTCGACTTTTGCTGGAGTTCCGTCAAAAATGAGTTGGTCATCAACCTATAATTGCGTTAGCCTTTGTTCGTGGGTCAACAGCGATATCGTTTTCTATTTAGTGGCTTTATCAGCAGGTAGAAGTACATGGTGTCACAAGACTATTGTGTTAGCCAGGTCATTCAGTGAAAATGCAGTTATTCAGCTCTGCTAATCATCAAACAGACGGACTGGTTTGCTTGTGATTATATTTAGTTTGCTTTGATGTTTCAACTCATTCAACACCAGACTGAACAGCCATTGTAAAAGGGAAATGCGCCATCATCCAGGAATTATGCTTAACATATTAAGATGTAATAAAAGGAACATCTGGTGACTCGAGTGAATGCTGCATCAAGCTTTGACAGTCCAACTAGGAAAAGACTGAGTAAAACGTTATAAGATGCAAGAGCATACTCTTTCTAAAAACGATATTCTACCTCAGTTTGCAAAGTTACATATGAAACCAAACGACATCTTAAATTATGTCATTTGAAAATACGGGCAGAAAGTTTGGCTCCAGTGAACGGAATACCAGCACAAACATTATTCTATCGATTAATCGGCTAAAAAATTGTCACATTGTGCATCTTTTTCATTTAAATGCTTAAGCCTTTTTTTTTTACACAATATTAGAGATGCATTAAAAGATGCAAATAAGCCAATAATTCAAATACTTTTATAAATAAGAAGTCAAAAATGTATGTTATTGCCTAAAATGGAATTACATAACATAACTTTAGTGAATCATTTGTAGCAAAGGATGCATCTACAGCTAAAAGAAAAATACTGTTTACTAATCTGTTTATTTTTTGGATTAATAAATGGATAGCAGGATTTTTTTATTTAAAGTGGGGGTTTTTTTTGCCCAGTTTTGGCTTAATTACTGACCTGAGTGTGTTGTTCTATCAGCAAATGTCTATTTTTGAGTCTGTATGCTCCACATAATGGCACACATGAAAACAGTGCACTGATTTCAGGAACTTCACATTCAGTTCAGGATATTTCGTATCTGTTTCTATGGTAACTGATGGGAATCTGACCCGGTCCAAAGCAGGTTGGGGTTCCACTGTAGCGATCAGGACCATGAAAGCACTCCCTATCAACACCATGAAAGTGATGGAGAGGTTGAAACTCACGGTTAGAGTCCAACAGTCTGCAGATTTTAATTAAACATGATTACATTGATAACGACCATCAAAGCACCAATTCAAACCTGTTTTCTTGGTTGTCTGTCACACATTTCAGCAACAAGGCAGTTCAAAGTGCTTTACACCATATAAACATCATACAGCCACCAATCATCAAACAAGCCATAAACGTTACATTTTGTCAAATGCCATCATCAAGTGAATACACATCAAATATATTGATCAGTGTTCCAGTATCAGCTCTAAACCGATCAGGATTTTAGCCTTGATTTAAAGGAACTCAGTGTTTCAGCAGTTTTGCAGTTTTCTGGAGGTTTGTTCCAGATTTTGTGGTGCATAAAAAACTGAATGCTGCTTCTCTATGTTTGGTTCTGGTTCTGGGGATGGAGAGCAGAACCAGAACCAGAAGACCTGAGAGGTCTGGAAGGTTGACACAACCTATAATGTATTTTGGTGATCAATATACAGTTTATTAGTTTTCTATTGCTTAAATCAGAATCATTGGTGGTGGATCTCACTCCTGTTTAACATCAGGTTCAGCTCTCCTCTCCATTGTAGCTGCAGTCCAAAAGAACATTTATGTTTTTCCACTTTTTTTTTTTATGTTTTACTGTCTGGTGAAACTTTGAGTCAGTTTTACATTTACTCCCTTCCCGCTCGTTCATATTTTCTCTGTGCAGAGACCGAAACACTGAGGCACTTCTCTAAGCATCTCTGGTTGATGCAGTTTTTGCATACATTTTCTGGTTTTGGAGCAGATGATAACTTTCCCAAACAGCCCGACTCCCCAGGGTTCGGTAAGGAAAACATCCTACCTCAGCTGAGCTCTGGTCCGGGCTGACAGACCGGCGGCATCCCTTAATTGCTTTTCCATGTGACTAGCGGATATTGAACCTGAAACTTGTGTTGGATTCACGTTGTTTTGTACTCTTTCATCTCCCACATCAGTTCTTGACTTAACTCGCACAGGCTGTTAGGATTTTAATGTGGTTTCTGAGATTGCACAGACATCGTTTATCATGATTTTGTACAAATTCATTTTTGAAGTCAAAGATTGGGGATTTTTTTCCCAGGTTTGGTTTAACTTCTCTCGTCTTTAGAAGTTAAGCCTGCAGCTCAGCCTGTCTCAATAAGTGATGAATCAGCTAATCACATGGTAAAATAAAAAGAGCTCGATAATTTTCATGCTGGTGATTAATATGTTTTTTTTAGGGTAATTTTGTTCACAGAGACATCATGATCCATTGAGCCACATGACTTTGTGTTTAATGCCTTGAAATTGGGCCTCTGTCTCTTTAATAAGCTCCTGCTCTTTTTGAAACTCGGCCTTGATGAAGTCATCACAACATGGCTCCTTTATTAACCCTTTAACAATGTTTTTTAATCAGGATTGCACTGAGAAGCTGCTGCTGTAATGAGCTCAGCAGCTCCACCAGGTATTTGCTAATTGCAACTGGCTAGTCTAAAGGAGCTGAGTGGTGGAGTCACAGAGGAGGGCTGCTCTGTGAGGCTTGAAGCCTGGAAACTGCAGGAGAAGCTTTGCCTCGAACGCGATGCTAGATCCAACCAGATGTTTTGCACAGCTGAATGGTTGCCATGGGAGATTAAATGATTTCTCAAACATGAATGAAAGAATCAAAGCAGCACTCAATGTATGTTTTTGATGAGAGAGTAACATTGCAAATGATGTAATCAAAAAGTTGATTTTACATAATACCGCCCCTCTAATGGTGACAAAGCAATTAGTTTAATAACGGGAATCCTGTTTCTCTCCATCATGTGCTGCACCATGTACTTCATGCTTGAGCCTTTTGGTTTAGTTCTCAGATTCAGAAATACTCTGAATCAAACTGTCCGTGCATTTTGAACAGCTCAGGGCATGTCGGGTCCTCTCTCTCTCTGTCTCTCTCTCTCTCTCTTTTTCTCTCTCTCTTGTTCTCTCACTCTCTCTTTCTCTCTCTCTGGGCTCTCTCTCCCCTCAGAGGCTGAAAGGCAAAGCCCAGGCTTTGGAAAAGAGGCATGATTGGCAGCAGCATTCATTTTCTCCATGCCACTCTTCAGGAATCCTCTGGCTGAACAGAGGAGCTCCTGCTTTCACATCTTTTGTCTGAGCTGCTCCCACTCACATGAGGTTCTGTAAAACTGAAACCCATTGTGTGTGTGTGTGTGTGTGTGTGTGTGTGTGTGTGTGTGTGTGTGTGTGTGTGTGTGTGTGTGTGTGTTGTTGGCATTCTGGATCCCAATCACATTGTCCTTTCTCCATTTTTCATGTCAACTGATCTTGAAATGTTTCTCCTGTTCAAGTCTAGGCTGTGGAAATACTGTGTAAACAGTTAAACGAGATACAAGAAACTTATTTTATAGCTTTTATTTAATAGATGATGGATTTTATAAGGAAATGCATCTCCTTTTAAACTATAAAAAAACAACCAGAGTGTGTTTGTTCTTCAGCGAACACTCCAGCGTTTCAAAACGAGAATCCTGTTCCAAAAATATCCGAGCAGGGATGGTGTGCTTGAGGCGTCGCCTAAAGATACATCCATGTTGACACAAACAGGCAACTAGAGTTTTTTTTTATTTTTTATATTCTTTTAGGAAACTAGTTCATATTTATGTAATGAACTGGGGAACTCCCTCGAGAAACGTATGAACACGAATGTGGCCGCTGTAGCGGGACATCGGCAAACTGCGGCACTCAGGCTCGCTTGTTTTATTCCCTTGAGGCGCGTGACAAAGAAGAGGAGAAAATTGATGCACGGCCTCTTTGAAGCGACTCAAAGGAAACCGCAGAGATTGGTACTGAATGTGTGTGTTTCCTCTGGCTGTAAGATGCTTTTAAATGGGACCTTTTTGTAGCATCTGGTGAGGCTGTTGGAGGCTGTTGCAGGGTTCCTTCATTAGGCTTTGGTCAGAGGGGACTGGACTCGGTTCTGCTTGTTGATTTAGATAGTTGCATCTGGTTTGCCACAAAGCGGTGATGTCCAGACGTTTTCCAACGCAGGCAAGAGATGCCAAGTTGAAAGTTCGGGTGGGATTTTTCTTCTTAGTTTAAAATGTGAAGTTTTTAAAATTATTTTTACTTCATATGCAGTATTTCAATTAAAGAGAGACTTGATCTGTAACTAGACACAGTGTTTTATTAAAAATACTTTTTTATTTAATCGATTGCTCTGATCAAGAAATGTTTACTTTCTTCTCAGGAATACAATTACTCTTTCATCAGAAATACTGAATTTAGCCAATGAATGTTTGCGGTCTTGCTCAAAATGAAAGCAAAAAATGTTTCCTTTATTAAAAAAGGACACCCAAATTCTTTGTTGCGCCATCAGGGACCAAATTTGAAGGATTCTTAATTGCATTTTAGGAAGTTGCATAAAATCATTGCAAGACTCAATCACTGCTCATATTCACGTCTCTTTTGTTAAATGCTTCATTAAAATCCATGCAATGTATTCAGTAAAACAAGGCCATGTGGTTCCATCAATATTACAATGCATTTCTGCAGATGGCAATAAGACCACAGGGACTCTCTGTCTCATTTTATACTCTCAGGACATGCTGAGAGGTAAATTTAGGAAAGATGAGGTTGGTGATATCAACTATAATTCACTTACTCCTTGGTTACCTAGCAACATCTTGTTGAGTAACTTGCACAGCAGCAGTTTCAGGTTTCACCATTGTGCCTCATAAAACTGCTTAGAAATTAACAACAGCAGTGTGATGTGAAAACTGGATAAAATAGGAAGGGTCACGCCGTCAGTGTAGCAGTATGTCAGATATTTAAAACAACAATTAATCAGTAATTATCTATCGACTGATATGAGATGCTTATAATGTGGTAAGTTTTGCAGACATATTGTCAAACCCTGCTGTGAACATCATTGTAACGTGAAAAATACTAGAATGGTTTAAAAACAAAACAAAAAAAACCCTGATTCTTTAGATTGTAAAATGTGAACCTAACAAAGTAGCCCATGATATTTACAGCTTGATGTTGCACTGTTAGTGATGCTGACTGAATCGCAGAGATGTTCATGTCAAAGTTTCTGAAATCACCACTTTCTCATCAAATGCATCCCATCTAGTATTCATATAAACCTTAATTTGGGTTAGGGGACAAGTGCAACGGTGAGGACATCGGTCTTGTTCCATTGTCATATCAGGATAGTTTTCATGCATTCACTCTCTTCACTCTCTCAAACTTGTATCTTTGGCTCCCTTTCCTCCTGCCTCCTGCTGCTATAGGTTTGTTTGAGCCTCAGGCGGATCATTTTCTGCCTCCCCAGTTATTGTGGCTTTCTAGAGAAAGGTCGGCCTGATGGAAACCTCCCAAACACTCGGTGAAGGAGGCTTTTAGAGGTGGCGTGTGGGATCTTCGCACAACTAGCTCTTTGTTGTATCTGTTCCGGACCTGACCACCTGACCACTGCCGTCTTTTGTTCTCTCCTTTCAACGTCATCCCCAGCCTGTCAGAGAGTTGAACATGCAGACCGAAACGCCACAGAAAGTTGCTGGTCCTAGTGCTGATTGGTCTGTTGTTGGGTTCTAAAGTGGTCTTTATAAGGCATCCACGTTTGCTTCACTCCATTTTTTAGTCATGACGAGGTTCGCCACCAGGGTATCAAGTTCAGCTTTTAATTTCTGAACCTGAAAGAGAAATGAGTCATCGTTTCTCCCTGCCAACACTTGAAAGAGAAGTTGATGTGCCCTTTAGCAAACTTCTGTGAAGCTGGATAGTGGTTGAAGGCAGAAGACTGATTACACTTGGCAGCTCTCAAGTATATTGTCTGAAGTTAAACCCAGTACCTAGTTATACTCAGATCTAATGGCATGTTTAGGCTGATCAGGATACAAGTAGACCAGTCTGACTATGACAATTCCCCGCTGTGCTGACTGATAAGATCACTGTTACCCACATTAATAATGAGAGCCAACAAATTCAGCCAAGTCTGACCCAACCTGGCTAATTAACATAAATTATAGGCCTAAACTCGCAGTAAACCCACCATAATTGAGTATGCAGTGTGACGTCTCCCGTTCTTAGCTTTCGTTTAAAGTCTTTAAGCTCCATTTTGGTGTTTGCTTTAACTGCAGGTGTAAATGATCTGGGATGTGTGATTGATGGGAGCAGAGCAGGGCGGAGCCAGGTGGACATGCAGTGTGCTGTGCTTGTTTCAGTCTCGTGAACATCTGCACCTTGCTTTCTTTCCTTCCTGAACAGGGTAAACTGCCTACTCCTCTATTTATAATAATTAGATTAACAAAACGTTATATTGTGCATTTTCGTTAGGGACAACAGGTCCAATAGTTGACAGAGCAAAGATTACAAATCTGTCAGGATTCAACACCAAAAAACAAGCAGACATTTCCCACACAAAGAACAGAACAGTTAGTCCGTTACAGCGTTAGGTTTTCAGGCTTGATGTTTCTTGACTCTTATTAATCGCCTGTAGTCAGGCGACTACAGGCGATTAATAACATCTGAACACAGCGGTGGTTGATTAGATAATTTAAGCACCTACTCTACTGATGATCCATCACTTGGAGTGTGGATGGGTAGCCTTTTGTTCTTTTGTTTTTGTTTTAGTTTTTTTTATTGAACCGAAACACTGAATTCCACAGCACATCTACATGGTAAGGTTGTCAAAGTCAAGCTAGCACGACTGACCTACTTCCCTCACATTTTTAAAAAAATATTTTGATTAAACTATGAAATGAGATACCATTGGACCTTGTTAACTCTTTGTCTTAGTGTTGACAATTAGTAGCAAAGTGATTAATCCCTTTTTCTTTTATATATAATAAGCACATTTAAGGTTTATGTTGAAAACTTGACAGCTACAACCAATGGTAGTTATTGTTGTCTAGCCGTTTCTTTGCCCTCCAGCAGGGAGTTGGGGTGCAGGCTCTCGCATGACGTCCCGTTTCAATGTGTCCATATAACAGCAGACGGCTTGCTTGGACGTCTTTGTACTGCATAAATGTAACTGCATGTTTCTCTAGATTTTGAGTAAATTTAAAAGCTGTTGCGGGTTCAGTTAGCTCTAAAAATGACAGTATAAAGAAATCATGTCGGAGAGAAATTCTCCCACCCGTATGTCACCAGGTCAGTGTTTGATTCACGTGTTAAATTAGCTGTGAACTGGCTAATTTCAGCTGGGTTTTTTGTTGGTTCAAGAACTGCTGGTGCTGAAACAATGATTGTATTCCTCCACCTCGGTAGCCTGCGTGTACCCAGGTGTGTCGGGAGGGGAGTTTCCCATCACTACTTCTATTTTGGCCTCCTCCTTTGCTGCCGCTGTAAATCACTTGACACTTGCAGATAGAAATGGAAATGTCCGGCTTGAAACGAACTGAAAACATGACATGTCCTGGAATCCAAAACCTCATTTCCCACGGGCCATTTTAGAAGCCGGTCAGGATCAAAGATGCTCTTATAAATATTGTGATGCTTTGACCAAACTTTGTAATCGAACAGCGGCTCTGTTTACAGGGACATTTCATTTATCCAGTCATTCATTCATTATTGCAGAAAGCAGTGCGTGCGAGTCAGGGATCAGACTGCAGTGGTTACACTTCCTTTAGCTCAGGAACCTTTTATTCCCAGCTCTCAGCCTGTGTACACACTGACCTGCTGCTGTGGCCGTCACCTTTCATTCCTGTTTTCAAACTCTTGTCAGCTTGTCTTCATTAACAAAACTGCTCAGATATAAACTTGGATGATGACCGGTACTTTCTGTAGGGGGGAAACATCCTCCTCTGTTTGAAGTTGTGCCGTCCAGATCCTGGTTGAGAACCTTTTGAGCAAGATTGACAGCTTCAACCCACTGCGACGAAAGGTTTGAACATGTCTGCACAATATTTATTGACATGCTGGTTGAAACCAGCATGTCAATCTTTGACCCATCATCCTAAAATATTATCAATGTACTTACTTTGATCGATTTTAACCTTTTCATACTCATCAGAAAATAAAGAAAAAGAAAAAACACACAATACTGTAAAAGAAAAGGACATGAAAAAAAGCAAAACAATATTTAAATTTCTGTCAATGGCAAGAACCACAGAAAAGTTTAAGCTTTCTTTTATTCAGCCTCATCAAAATCAAAAAAGCAAAATCTTTTCTGAATATTTTTCTAAAACATGTCTCTAATTCCAGCTATGACAGATATGTAAAAGAAAATATAATCAAACCTTAAAGTATTTGTTTAGCAAATATTTGTAATCATTTTTCTTAAATTTAAAGAGTGAAAAGCACAGTTTGAATCCTTCACGACTATTCCTCCCCTGAATCCATAAAACTTAAGTAAATTTGTTTTTAATATTAATTTAGTGCTGATGATGGAGGAAAATATTGGTTTAAAGCTAGTTAAATAATAATTCTACAAAACATGTGTGTCCTTGTATATTAAATTTAAGCTTTCTATTTTTGTAAAAAAAAAAAAACTCGCTAACGGGGGAAAAAATATGATTTGAGTGAAACAAAGTCTCTCTGTGTGCTTGTCAGGTGCTGGTGAATGTAACACATGTCTCCTCTTTAGTTTGGTAAATTTGTAGGAATGTCTTTGTCTGCAGCAGGAGAAAACTCGGGTTTGGAGCAGGAGCTCCGAGAAAGCCTGGAGGGGACGGCGAGAGGCCGGGCCCGCTTTTGATTCTTCTCTTTAAAGTCCATGTTCTGAAAGTCACCATCAAAGAGTCGTAACGCTGCTGCTGCTGCGGCTGCTGCTGCCGCCGCTGCTGCCTCGGGTCAGAATCGGGGATTTCATCACTACACATTAGACTTTGATGCAGAGAAAAAAAAACCCTCAGATGAATCACTTTAAGGCTCTTTTCATGTTGATTACAAAGGATCATACCGATTTGTTTGCCTTCCTAATCTATGGTCTCCTCTCTTGTGCTTTATACTAGCCCTGCTTCCTATGAGTAAGAAACAGGTTTTTCTCTCGCATGTTGAATTTTTGTTTTTGTACTGTAGTTTTAAATAGTCGTCGCAAATCTTAAATAAGAAATGTTCAGCATTTTGTTTTTTGTGACAAATGGAGAGATGAAGAAGAAAGCATTCTTTAAAACAAAGTCGTACATGCATTTCTAAATACAAATTTACTGTGTGTGTGTGTGTGTGTGTGTGTGTGTGTGTGTGTGTGTGTCATCTTTTCTGTTCAGCCTCTCCAGGATCTTCACTTTAGTCCCAGGATGATTTTG
>NW_015113913.1:102676-128477 GCF_001443285.1 Poecilia latipinna | reverse complement strand
GTGTGTGTGTATTTCCTAGAGCAGACATGTTCAAACCTTTTGTCGCAGTGGGTTGAAGCTGTCAAGTTCAAAGTATCTGTGTGCCACAAAAATGACATAATATTCTTTTAGTGCATAAAAAATGGGAAAACTACTTTATTTTTTAGTTCTGTTTAATGATATAATAAATGCACAATATTTGACTAAAAACAAATAAATTAGTTTACAGATAATTTTGGCAGATTTTGAAAAGGATACAAACATTTCCATATCCAGGTTCAGCATCAGAAGGCTAACAGCGCAAAAGGGTGAAACTGGAATCTGGTTAGCCTTCCTGTTATCTGCTGGAGGTCTTGCTCTCTCCTGGCGTAGAATAATGACATTTGATATTTTATATTATTTTCCACTCTGTTTTAATCATTTGTAACTTGTTTGGTCCACAGGTCTGGATGCAGAGCTCTACTACGTCCGAGACGACATGGTGAATCATTACGCTCTCTCCTTCAACATGCCTGTGCCCACTGAGACTAACAACCTTTACTTCACATGGTATTCCAGGTCAAAGGTAAGGATTCAGATCCATGTCTCCCTAATTACCTCTCCAAACATTAAATATTAGTATGCTTGTTGATATTAATTTGTCATTTAAAGGTCGACTACCAGCTTGGATTCTTCGTGGAGAACCCTGCCGTCCTGAAGACTCCAGGGAGCAACATCTCCAGTCAGGGGGAGGTTCCCCGCATTCCCTCAGGTCCATAAAACGTTCCATGTTTAGTTTTATTGCTCACCGCGTTGGTCACATTTAAAACACTTTCAATTTGCATAATTTAAAACCATGACCAGGATGCTCATTGTTAACTTAGTTTATCAATTCCATGTTGGTTTGAAACCTTTGCAGCTCCAGTTTTTACCATGAAAATTTGCACTCTGTAAAATTGTTCTGATTTATCATATGAATACAGATTTATTTGATAGAAATTTATAAAAATAAGGATTTTGATTGTTGTCTAAATTGTTATTGTCTAAATTAACCCCACTGTGTGATGTTAATTTAGAGATACTTGTAAGGAATTTTGCTATATTTTCAAAATCTACATGTGGAAGAAATAAAACGAGGGGGAAAAAAGCCGACAAGTTCTGCACACGCACGCAGAACGCTAGTGAATAGCGTGAATAGTTTGACCTTTGTAACCTGCCACAGGGCACTTTAAAATGACATCATGTAAGGCTGAGTGTAGCAGAAGTAACTAATACTGCCACCTGCAGGTTGGAGTTGGCAGTTACTTAAACTCAATGTCTTTTGACCATTAGCACAAAAATAATTGGGAATCTGTTGAATTTTGGGTAAATTTCTGCAATTGTGAAAAACTGGAGGGGTTGATGAATATTACGTTTAGTAGAAAAAATATTGAGCTTTTAACGTTTTTCTGTTGATCAGAGAGAAATATTTCAGTCGGATTAGGTCAAAAGCACAGGTAAAAACTTCTAGTGAAAAAGGAAACTGCTGCTAAGAATATTTCATCTGGAAGAGCAGATTACCAGGTGAGGAAGAACTTCAGTGTGAAAGGTTCAGTGACGAAGTGTTCATGATGTCCTCTTCTGGGGAGCTCACCAAACTCTTGTTGCCACCAGTGCAGAGCTTGGTGGTATCTGGTTCTCTGTGAATAGGTCATCAGTTTGTTACCGCATCTCAGAAATGACAGACTGAAATGTTACAGGAAGGACAAAGATGAAGGACAAATTCCTTGCCATTGTTTGAGACATCTGGGAAATCATTTGTTGCGAGAAGAAAAGCTGAATGCTGCAGTGAGTCCAGCTCTGTGCCAGCAGCCTTTCATCCTGACACAGTCCATGTGTGGGGTAAGGGAGTTGGCTTCCTCAGAGGTTTGCCCAAGAGCACTGCCATGACTAAAGAGTGGGATTTGGTTCAGAATCACAACATTAAGATGTTTGACTTGGAGTCATGAAGCTCTGCTGAAACCCTGTAATCAGTTGTCAACAAGCTGGTTGATAAACTGTAATCAACTCCAAGCAGCTTCAGGAGACAGAAGGTCGACGGCGTCACTCAAGATTTGTCCCGCCAGTCGTACGGCATAGAAATGCTCCATGACTGAGGCAGCAGTGTAGCAAAGTTGATTTTTGTCTGGTGAACCGTTTTTCTCCAAACGATTTAAAGCTCAAACCAATAAAAAAATAATTAAATTCTACATCAGGGATCTGCTGCCTGAGGCTCCTGAACCGCAAGAGACTCTTCCATAATGCTCCTAATAATTTTGACTTGGGAAAAAAAGAAAAAAAAAAGTTTTGTAGAGTCTAGTACTCTGTCATATGTATTCATTTCTCTTACCCACAGACATTGTATGTGTCTTTGGCTCATGTCTGTGCTTCCTCTACAGTCTTCAGGGTGGACATCGTCTGTTCAGAGAACGTGGATGAAGAGGCGTTTGTCACCATGCAGCTCAACCTGACCAGCCACGCCAACTTCACAGTGCTCAACTTCAAGAGGAGGAAAATGTGCTTCAAAAGTACGAATTCTGGTTCTGGTTAGAGTTTCAACAAAACTGAGACAGTGGAGCTGAGTCTGTTGTCTGGATGAGTTTTTTTTTTTTTTTTTTTTTTTTTTCCCCTTCAAAAAAAAAAACAAGGAATCTTGTTCCCATTGTATGGCAGGACAGCTGTGGTTGCATGAATGAACTGCAAACATTTATGATCTGTCATTATGTTGGATCATCATGTGCATTTGGGAACAATGCCCTGTAAATGTACTCACACCTCTTGAACGCTTTATGATTTGTTTACAAATGAACACAAACTTTAATGTGTGGATAGCACATGATCCAACACTATGCTTGGTTTTCAAAATATGCTTATTGAAGTGGTTTCATTAAGGATTAATGCCTAATGGAATCACCTTTTACTTCTAGTACAGCTGCTTATTGTTTAGAGATATTTCCCTTTGGTTTTTACACGTCAAACCATAGGTTTTAAAAGAGCAGTGTTGCATAAAATAATATGTTTTGAGCTTTTCATCATGTTACTGTAATGTTATTCCCTCATCAAAAACACATCTGGAGTGTTGCTTTGATTCTTTAGTGCATGTTTGAGAAATCCTTTAATATTCTTTAATCTGTGGAAAACGCGTGGCTGGAGCTATCCCCACCTTCAAGACGAAGCTCCTCCTCGGAGCTACAGCTTCAGAGCAGCCCTTCCCTGCAACTCCCACACTCAGCTCCTTCAGACTACCCAGTAACAATTAGCAAACACCTGATGGAACTGCATATCTGCTGAGCTGATTACAAAATCTACTTCTCAGTGAAACACTGGTAAAAGTGTTGTTAAAGGGTTAATAGAGGAGCCACGTTGTGATGACTTCCTGAAGGTGGAGTTTCAGAAACAGCAGGAGTTTTTAAAGAAACAGGCCCAATTCCAAGGCTTAAATTATGAAGTCAAACTCCTTTTTAATCATATTTGATATGTACAGCATTTTATAGCATATGAAAGATACAAGGTTTCCAAAGCCTCAGCATTTCATCCCCACAGCACGACTCTGCCTCCACCATGCTTCCCTCTTCCCTGATGAACATTAGCAGAATGACAGCCATCCCCTTGCACTTTTTCTTTTTTTCCAAAGTTCAAATTACATACAGTCAACAATTAGATTGTTTATGAAGGTTGCCTGGATTTTGTTTTGGGTTGTCGGAATATAGATTGCAGATTTTCATTTGTACAATAATGTAAAAGCATGAAAAAATAATGAAAAGCATATAAAATTGGGTTGATAATATTAATCGATGTTTTTTCTGCCTTGTTGCTGTATGTGATTTGGGTCCAAATTGTCATGTCAGTGCATCCATAGTGAAAATGTTCAAGGGGTGTGAATACTTTAGCATGGCATTGTAGGTGGAGCAGATAATTTAGTTTTTCTTTACTTTTTAATAATTTGGTTCCATGAAATACATTCGTTGTATTTCTTGTCAGCATTCTGCATCTTTTAATTGCATCATTTAATTGACCACATTCATGTGTTACTCAGGTTTAATCAAATCATCTTTCCTAATCTTTCTTCTTCTCCAAACAGGAATGGACTCCAACTCAAACATTCCCGTTACTGTCAACAATAACAGCGCGACCACAGCGGGCTGTAAGTAACCGTACCTCCATCTGCTCCAAACTATCAGAGCGAACTCTGAATGGCTTTTCTTCTCCTGGGGCGTCCATACAGACTCTTTGTGAGAGTAAGAAAGCACCGTTAGTGGGTTTGTCTTCCTTTTGCTGGGTTAGGATGGAGGAATACGTCCTAACCCACGTTTTTAAAGTAGTGACATTGGACTCAAAGTAAAGTCTTAGAGGCACTTAAAGCTCTGCTTTCTTATTCAAGTTTGTACTTTTTTTAACAAAAGCTCAACACTGTTAAACACTGTTTAATCCTCACCCAGGTTTTCTTTATTTACCGTCATCCTTTTGGGTTTTTTAACAGTTGACGGTGTGGCCACGCCCACCACCTCCACCCAGGTGTTCTACATCAGCGTGAGCGTCTGCTGCATCGTTATATTTCTGGTGGCCATCATCCTGGCCATCCTCCACCTGCACAGCGTCAAGAGGGTGGAGATGGAGGACAGGTTGGAGTTTTCATCCACTTGTGCTCGTCTATAGCAGTTAGAGCTCTGATAGGCACTCACCTGAAATGCATTTTATGCTTAATGCAATTAAGTTGGGTCCCAAATAAAAAGCTAAAACTTTCAGATTTAGCTAAAACATGTTGGGTTTATTCATTTAAAGCTGTGATGCAAATTACTTTTCACTTTGAAGCTGCTTGAGTTCAAAGGAGGAAGAAAATCAGTTTAATCTGAGCCTTTGACTTTTCCGACTAAGTACTTAATTTTTTTAAGACGCTTCACCTGTTTTGCCTGGAGTTAAACTCTGCTCACAACTCAGGAAGTCTCATTTGATTTAAAATCGTTGAATAAATATTTCTCTATTGAATTATACTTCCCTAATTTCTTCTTGACCCCCAGTTGAAGGTTCATGATAGTTTCGTAATTCCTCTGCTACCTTCTTCAAGACTAACAGAAGAAGGTAGCCTACCTATTGTTGACTCGGTAACCTATCCTATCTGTTGTTGCTGAAAGAACCATAAACATTTTCTGTTTCCTCCCACCACATCCACAAGATTCAAGGTATTTTATTGGGATTTTATTTGCTAGAACACCCCAAAGTCTAAAAGGAAGAAAAAGTAGAACAATAATGATACATGATTCTTTTGTTTCAGACAAGTAAATGTCTGATGCTGCATTTTACCATTTTTTGTTTTGAGCTGGATCATAGAATATTGTACCAACTCGTACCACACTTGTGCTTTTATTTGAGAAAAAAAATAACTAAGAGCTCATATGTAAAAAAATATGTTTCCTTTTTGCATAACTTTGCGGTTATGCAGAATGATGCAGTTTGTCTTCTCATAAAATCCCAATAAAATAATTACCCTGCTTGTTTTTTGAATAGTGAAATGGTTCAGGAGCTGTACATGCATTAGCAGGGCTCTGCACATTGTTAGGGTCTAAAAATTAACATAGATTTTCAATAGAGAAACATTTGTGACTTGACTTTCTAGTGCCATTTCTATTCCAGTCCCTCCAGGAAGTTACGATGTCGCGATCGCAACTATTAATGCAAATACATGCAACCATACATGTTTTTATTGTGTTTCAAATATTTATTTATTTTTTTCGTGAAATGTTTTTTCTTTTGGAAAGTGCCTCGAGTCAACATTTGCTGTAAATTGGCACTATAGAATAGAATAGAATGACCTGAATTGGATTGAAACTAAATAACAGAAACCAAATCAGTGTTTATTTTTATCTCTGCTGTTTGATCACCTGCGTCATGTTTTCTCTCCTCTGTGTCAGTGTGAGCGACAGCGGAAGCTCACAGGGTCTCTCTCAGCCGTCCACCCAGACCACTCAGTACCTGAGGGCCGACACGCCAAACAACGCCGCTTCCGTCACCAGTAAGGTGTTCTTGCTCCATCTGTACTGTGTGTGCGCGTGCGTGTGTGTGTGTGTGTCCGTGTGTGCGCGCGTGTGTGTGTGTGTGTATGTGAGAGACCAGATGCATTCGGCTTTCACACCGTTATCCTCCACATTAGATTAGATTAGATCCATAACTCCGTCCGGCGTGCTATTTATTTATTTTTTTATACCGTCCCTCTGCCAGCATCTGCAAACGGCAGATGCTTTTCCAAATCTAATAGTTGACTGAATAACACAATTGGCCTCACTCGGTATCATATGATGACGAACGCAGCCGCTGCCAAGGTGTTTGTCTTTCTTTTTGTGGCTGTCAGCCCTGTGACCTCCTCTGCTCTTTGCGGCGTGTAAATATCAGCACCATGTGCTTCGGATCAGGCAGCGGTTGATGGAGGGGGGGAAAGGCCACCTTTTCATGCCAGACCTGGCAGGAAGTGATCAAACTCCTACTTGATGCGATTACAGAACCTGCTGGGAAAGATAGACTTGTGCTAACAAACTTAAATGCTACATATAAACAAAACAACCCTGAACCTTTCTGAAGCGTCGGATTTGGGCCGTTTGTTTGAGTGCAGATGTGATGAACTCTCGCTGGTTCTACCTGAGGATGTCTGGATCTGTTCAGTCCCTCCGCCAATACAAACCGCTGTGAAGTTCATCATATTAAAGGGATCGGGGGGGGGGATGCCATTAACTAAAGACTTGGCTCTTGACACCTTTAATTTATTAGGCAGGTTTTAATGAGGTCAAAGTTCAGACTCTGGTGAACTCTTGTGGGTTTTTTTTTGTTCCATTTCATAACTTCTAGTCTCTTTCATCTGCTAGGCGTTTTCTTTCCCCACTCATGAGAAACACAGTTCTAAACTGGGTTTAGGAATTGACCCTCGCCACATTAATGTTTCCTCTGATTTCTTTAGACTTGATTAATTTATCTATTGACCATCACTAGTAATAAAACTGTTAGAATAAGGAGATTTTAGCATCACTGAAAACATGTCAGCGTTTTTGGCCACTAGATGCATGACAGCAGTCATTTCTTTTTTTTTTTTTTTTTTTTTTTTTTTCCTGGGTTTGGATGTTTTCCGGATTGGTAATTTGCTGCAGGTGCCTCAGTGGTCTGAAGGTCAGAATTATTTGATTTTCCATTGTGGGTCACACCAGATACTGTGCAGCGCCAAAGTTTCCACTCTCCTTGAACTTTTTTTTTTCTTTTCTTTTTTTTCTTATTTTGCAACCATACCTTTCAACGTTTTTTGCTGGAATTTAGTAAGGCATAACTGTGAAGTTATTCTGATGCCCCGTAACAAAGTCCAGCCCAATTGAGGACCTTGATTTATTTTGTTTTGCGTTATCCTTGATTCTAATAATTAAACCCGACCGCAACGTGACTTCTGTGTGTGAACAGATTTCTACAACAAAGCGACCCACATGCACAGAAAAACAATGTAGACGTCACACAACAGTGCATTGTTTACAGAAGTAACTATGTTTATGGATTGGTTTTTAAAGTTTATTCAGCAGTGGCCGACGGTATCGAAAGAAGCCAGTGAAATGGAAACAAAATCAATATCAGGGTTTTTTTGTGGTGCATTGACTGCAACTCCTGTAGAAAAGTCTGTTTCAATGTGTAGTCAGAACTAAGAGTGGTGGGGTTGTGACGTGATGCGCTTCAATGACACGTCTTTCATAAGTTCGTAAATATAATTTTCAGTCGTTGTTTATGTCCTAATTTACAGCGTTTTGCTTCTTCTGGTGCAGAATTATGACGTAAAAATCGGATAAAATGCGACGTGACCGTTCAGACTGCAGATGCTTTGAAAACAATCGGATACGTACCCGACTTGGTGCCACATGTGGAAGTGGCACAGATCTGATTTATTTGTTCAGGGGTGTGGGCCGTGTAAAGTTGGGAATTGGGCCATTCAGACTGCTGCAAAAAGTCACATGTGGGGAAGAAAACAGATTTGGGCCACATTTACCTGCTGCATGATTGTAGCTTTAGTTAGGAAATATTCAATTGCATGTTGGGATTTATTCTCTCTATAAATGCAGCTGTTCATTGAAGGCCTTGATTTGTTAGAGAACATTAGTGAATCTTAAATAAGATGAAAAGTGACTCTTATATCCTCTTCTTGTTTGTTACATGTGTTGATTCAGCTCTGCAGAGGTAAATCACCTGCTAGATTAACTGGAATGCTTTACTTTGAGAACCAGTGATAAAATGTCAATCATTGATCCATCACCGCCCTCTTGTGGATTAAATCTGCATTTCACCTTTTTGCCTTTTCTCTCTGTCTTATACCAATACAATTAACCCAGAGCTTTATAGTGAAATTCACCCCAGCATGCTCAGTTTAACGGATGTGTAAGGAAACTGAAAATCAGATGTATTTACGTCCATTTATCCGTTCAGGTGCCGTTGTAATTTGTGTGAGCAATCCTTGTAATTGCTTATTTCTCCCTTTCTTTCTCCCTCCTTCCACTCCCTGCCTTCCCCTCCTGTCATTAGACAATCACCCTGGCTCTGCGCCCATTCTCCAGCTTGCTGCCTCCTCCTTCCAAAACCCAGGTGCCCCCCCTCATGAAACCAAAAGTAAGTTCATTAGGAAGAGGAATCAAAAACACAACGCCGCAGCACACGCTACGCTATTGCCACACTTTACCAGCTCCAACAAATGCTCCCTCAGGGCTTCAGGAACTCAGCTTGGCTTGGATAAAAAAAAAACAAAAAAACTCTGATAAGTCTTAACATTTTTTGTGTTTTAGTTTTTAATAACGTGAGAAAATTCTGATGGCACCAATGGACATCAAAGAATAAAGATGTGTTCATTTAATTTAAGGATTCACCAATCAGACTTTTGAAACCAATCTCTGAATTTCATAAAGCTCTTAGTATTAACAAGATTCAAATGATTTTTAGGCCAAAAATGTTTTTCTTAAAAGCTGAACCAGGTCACAGGGTTTTGTCCTGCTGCATTGTTGAAAATATGCCAACGCAATGAAAATGTCCCAGATGGAAGACCTGTAACGGGAATAAATGTTCCACACTAACACATTCATGTTTTATCTTTTATGAAATCCTTTAAAAATGTCACTGTGTGTGATTTAATGTTCCACTTTTTTAAATAGCTGCACTCTTGTCTTGGCTTGTTCAACCATGCAGTTCTGACCACATAATAAGCCTTTAGTTCTGAACAGTCCTCAGTTGTATAAAGCAAAGGAGATGCCACACTGTGTGAGTGTGTCTAAACTAAGACAGGGTTTATGAATAGTTTTAAACAAAGACGAGATGATTTTAGAGGTGCTGTTTGAGCGACGTTTCCCCTTGTAGACCAAATAGACTCTATCTTCACTCTAAGATTTCCAAAATGCTGCCACCATTTTTAAATCCTGCGTTTTCCATAACTGAGATCTAAAACTCAGAAGGAGAAAACGGATCACCTTTACTGCACCTTTTTCATCCTTCCTATCACCTGCTGCAGTGACGCACCATGTTGCAGCTGACATTCCTGACTAATGCATATGCTCTGATGCCATTTGTCCTTCCTCTGACTTCATTTTTAAAGTAACTCAGATATTATTAGATTTGAACACCTGAGAAAGATAACTTGTAAAAAAAAAAAAAAAAATCCAAAATTAGCTGCTTCTAATTTGCTGCTTGTAATTTAACACACATGTGGAAAGAACACACTCGGTTACGGCTGAAGTGATTAATCATGATTAATCAATTATTACAATAACCGTTGAGTAATTTAGTAATCGATTAATCGACATTTGGAGAATACAAACTCAAAAAGAGACCATTGGCTAAGAAAACACATTGAGAGCTGTTAAGCCAAAACTGCCCAAAATTTGTTTTAAAAAATTTTTATTTAAGATAAATTCACATTTTTCTGTCAATCTGTTTTACCCAGAATTATTTATTTGCATCTTTTTTTGCGATTCTAAAATTGTATTTAAAAAAAAAACAAAAAAAAACTTGAGGTTAAATGAAAAAGTTCCAGTATTTTTTTCATCTGATTTTTCGATTAATCATCAAAAATAATTGCTCACTAAAATAATGTTTAGTTGCAGCATGTCTCAGAACCTTTTTATCTGAGAAACCAACAGTTTTCTTGTTTTTTCCTGCATAAATCGTCCCTTTTTCAGGGGAAATCTTCGAAATGTTGACGGAGCGAACAGAAAACAGAAATCCATCTCTGATGTACTTTATTGTCCTCTTCCAATTGTTTACACATCTGCCTCAACTCCAACCCTCCTGTCCAGTGTTTGTTTGTTTGTTTGTTTTCTGTCTTGTGCCTCGATTTGACTCCACCTTTGTTTACTCCTCATTGCAACAAGGTTGAAATGAGTGTTGATGTTGTAACCTCTAGGGGGCAGCATCAACCTGTTTTTACAAATGTGAGTTTTCTTAAATATTCTTCTCAATATTAAGCAATGTCTTACTGTCATTATATCAGCTTTCAGATGATATGTCTGCATACATCATCTGTTGTTGATTTTTTATTTTGTCCACTTTTGTTCTGGTCAGTTTTCTTTAAGAGTTCATCTAAAATACAGTCTTTTGTGAATCCCTTCAACTTTTTCTGAACAATGATACACTTTAAAGTATTTTTTGGAATGTAATATGATAGATTTCTGCAAAGTAATGTAAGGTTTTTAATATAAGATTTGAATATTATGATGTGTGTCTTTTCAACCCCTTTCAAATAAAACCCAGTTTTCATACCACTTGGAAAAGCAAAACAATTCAAGTCTAGTTTTTCAAATCTCTGCAGTTCAGGCTGGTGGCGCAGATTTAATAGTTTCAGGCTGCAGATGCAAAGAAGTGAAAACAAGCCGTCGCTCATCATCGGCATCCTGAAGATGAAACGTTTGCCGTTTTCCTTGACATGTAAAAGGTGGGGGGAACTGTGTAGGCCTGCAGCTAATGACAGTGCAGACACTGTGGAAGATTATGCAACAACATTGCTGTAATACAGGACTTTGCATGAGGTGGCTGATATGCAATATGCATGTAAGTACAGCACGTCTTCCTGAGTCTGTTTCTTGTAATCGCTGGAATTTATTTGAATTATAGCAACTGCTTCAGCGATCTAAGAAGAAAAGTCCACCACGCTCAGAGAAAGCTGTAACGTTTGCGCAATAAGAATATTTCTCTTTCCTTTCACAGGTTACCCTTCGCTCCGAATAGAGAAGAATGACCTGAGGAGCGTGACGTTAATGGAGGCCAAGGCCAAAGTGAAGGACATCGCCATCTCAAGGGACAGAGTCACGCTGCGAGACGTCTTACAGGAAGGTATCCGTCTCATAGTCACAAGAAGTTAGGACTGAGAGTTTAGCGCGTTAATTTTGACTCATTAATTACACAGACTTTAACGCTTTAAATACTTTGATGCAATTAATTGCATGTTTGTTCCCCAACATACAAAGGTTCCTAATCCTTCTCTGCTACACCCGCAAATCTGACGCACATCCACCAACAACACCGATGTTTAGTGGGATTCTCTTGGCCCCCTAAACATGATCTGATTGAAAAGACTGGAAAACACTATAGTTGAGTTCCAGTTGTGCTAAAAGCAGTTAGCCTATGAGTAAAGCTATTCAAGCCTTAAATAGCATCTAAGCTGCAGCACAGACGTCCCCAATAGTGATGTCAGCCAGTTCACATTTCTGAAACCCCTGAAAGCTGAATGAGTACAACACTCTGCTCCAATCTGAAGGTTGAATAACCTAAACAACAGATTGAAAACAATATCTATCTGTTGTTGAGCTCATATGTCTATTTATTCAATAATTACCAGCAGAAGTTGGTTTTGAACTGAAAATATTCCTTATTTTGTCGATAATGTTAGATTAAAATGTAATTAATTGTGATTAATTAGTTACAGACCCTGCAATTAACTCAATTTTAAACATTTAAATCAGTCTGCCTGTACTTTAACTTTAGAGGTTAAAGTACAGGCAGAAATCAGATGGTGAAATGTAACTAATGGATTATAACAATGTAGAGCATCCTCTACACACACAGGTCTGGATTGGTTTGGGTAGATTCTTTTCAAAAAGTGAGACAAAGCAAAAACAAAACTCTTAAGAGGTGAAGACTTGAGCTTTGTAACACAAACTAAACCAACACAGCTCTGCTCTATAAACACGTTTCAGCTGTTAAAATGTTTAAATTAATGAATTTTATGTATGGATTATCACAGAACCCACTCAGGCTTATTGTGTAGCACATGGCCTTTTAATAACCCCTTCCAGAATTGATATGAAAGTTGTTGACGTTCTCTGCAGGGGATGAGCGTGCCTCATCAGATTGGTGTTGATGAATACTTGCCAGGAACAGTATGTAACACACTGAGGGGGTGGTGGGGGCATTGACGTTCATTCAAGCTTCCAAACATCTTTCTTCAGCTCAGCAGAAATGCAATCACAGCTGCTGTGGGCTTCAGTTTCATCACATACAGCAGTCACTCTGTTTACAGCGTGTTCATGGGATGGTTATTATGGTGAACTTCCCTTTCTGGACATCAGCCCTACACTGGGCCGCAGTTACGACGCATGAATCACCAGGAACGTATACAACTCAATCCATTAGAAGTCTGTGGGTGTTGTGTTTTTTTTTTTTTTTTTTTTTCATCACTTCTGTTTTTAAATGTAATGTGGGAAGTAGGCAGTGTTCAGATCAGCCTTTGGCTTTCCTGTAAATGAACAGCAACAAAAAAAAGTTTTAAATATGAAACTCATTTCCAGTCATTTTTCTTTTCAGCAAAATTATGTGGCGACTTTGAATTAACTCTGAAATATACTGATGTTTCCCCCAGAAAGCTTTTACATGCTTTATAATTCTGAAATTGACACTAAACAGAGAATATTGGCAGCCAGTTTCTTAGCGAAATCTCATGCATCTGTGTGATGTTTAGCTTTGTGCACTTTTCTGTAATCAAGGCTGAAAGGCTCACGAAATGAAATGACAGAGTTTCAAATCTGAGTTTTGCATTTTGATTTTGAACACTTATAAATGATCTGGAATGTAGACAAGGGTGACATTTTGCAAAAAGTGTTCTTTTATTTATTTATTTTAGATTTTCCCTTTTCTTGACGCATAATTCCTATGCATTCTGGAAACTGATTTTAAATTTTAGTATTTTGCATTAAATGAAAGAATTTTATGTATGGATTATCACAGAACAACAGAAACAGGATTTCAGAAAAAATAAGTGCTTTTTCCTCTGATTTAGATAAAGTATTGACTTTCTGCGTTGCAAAAACACAAAATCTTACCAAGTAATTTTGGTCAAGTTTCTCGCGCAGACAACTTGGTACACTTGAAGTAAGACATCGAACTTAGAGTAACTTTTTCCTTAGTAGTGATGAACAAGTACTAGTTCCATTAGCAGATTATTTCACTTATAACACTGGAAAAATGTCATGTTTTAACTTAAATAATTTGCCAACAGAACTAATGCTTGTTCATCAATATTAAGAAAGTAATTAGTAAATACAAGGTCCTCTGTCTTGCTGAAAAGTTACTTACAAGTTTTCAGCAAGACAGTGCATATTTAAATATGTGCACTTGTTTCTAGTGCAACTATTTAAATATTTGCACTAGAAACAAGACCAAAAATACTTGTAAGATTTTGTGTTTTTGCAGTGTCTCTTTGGTTTGCCACATAAAAACTTTTTGAGCCAAACTCGTTAATAATTTTGGTTTTTAATTCACTAACACAGGGGTCTTTTGGAACCGCCGTTTTGTCCTCAATCCAGCTAAACAATTTTTTGTCAAAAAAAAAAAGCACTCAATTTGCAACTGAAGAACAAAAAGGGACAACTTTAGAAAAAGAGAATATTTATTAAACTACTTGTGTTTCTTTGTGGTTCTTTGCATGAAAACACCCAGAAGAAAATTCACTATCCACCAAGAAAGCTAAAGCTAGCATTTTATTTTTGTTGTTGTTGTTGTTATGTTTGCATTGTGAAACATTGCTAAGCATTTTTGGCCAAAGGTATGACCTCTTTTCAACCTCTGGATTCTTTATCTTCTGCATTTAACAAACATTATGTAGATGACAAATTATTTAGTTTTTTTTTTACATTTTGCTTTCATTTTACAAATAAACAGACTTTACAATACTGTTTAATAATTGTTTAACACAACTTTTCACTGTTTTTCGTCATAAATATACTTAAGTCAAGATGTTTTTCATTGTAAACAGATTTCTCATCGTGTAGCAACATGCTAAATATCCCAGATCTGTTCCTTGCCAATGGCTTCGCAGATTTCCGCAAATAAATAAAGCCTCTCATCAATTTGCTCTGACATATATGTGATCTGGGTGCTTTGTTAACTTTGTTAACTTCCTGTTACATTGTGAAATATAACAACCACAGACCTCTTACTAAATCCACATAAAACTCCTGAAAATTTGAGCTGCAATGTGACAAAATCTGGAAGAAAAAAAAAACAAAACTTGAGAAATCTTGAATAATTTAGCAATGTACTATAGAAATCAATTACTGGCAGTCGAAACACGAGACTCCAAATACGTGACATACAGGGCTGAAGGGTGAAGGAGCCTGCAGGTCCAGACAGGCTTGATGAAGACGGTGCGGAGGGGAGGGAGACACTTAAACTCTAACCCTCTTCTCCAGCTCCGTCTCGTTTTCCTGTTGAGACTAAGGCTCAGTTTGCCCCCAGGCTGCCATTTGTTTTCTAAGTTTATGTAGATGGTTTATGCTCTAAAATGGCCTCCGAAATGTCCCCGGGTGGTGATGTAACATTAAGATAATGAAAGCTAAGCCCCACACACCCCCCCGCCTTCCCACCGCTGTTTCTTCTCACCACAGTGTGCGCATTTCTGCACCGTCCTAAGTGATGAAAGATCCAGTTTTTCAGTTTTCAGCTAAACTCGAGCCAAAGCCCCGTAATCCCTCCGTACAGACAAAGCGTCTTGGGCAGAGACGCGTCCACACTCTGTCCACAGATCAGCTGGTGAGCGAGGTGACCTTTCAGTTGATGAATGCGACGCCTCTGGCCTCCTCGCTCCCATTGAACCCCCTGTGGTTTGTCTCTGTCAGGCACTTTTGGCCGCATCTTCCACGGAGTGCTGCTGGATGAAAAGGACCCCACCAAGGAGAAGCAGGTCTTTGTGAAGACAGTGAAAGGTATGTGCTGACTAATGCCGTTTTCTACAAACAGAGTGGGCAATAAAATGAGTCAAGCACGTGCTGTTGGGAGAAACATTTTCTGCCATGAAAACTTAGAGCAAGAACATCTGTATGAACATCTCTAAATAAACACACATCTTCCAGAGACCCCATCTTCACTCTATAGCATACTAGTGGTAGCATCATGATGAGGGGTAAAGATGGTTTCACTGGAGTTACATCCTGGTTGTAAACCTGGCAATCACAGTATGACCAAAACAAAACACAAATTGTTGATTAAGTGCGTTTGGGTGAAAGAAAAGGAAAAACTCAGATCACATTTGATTAAATGATCCCACATTTTGCAGATTTTTCATTTAGCCTGTGAAGCTTATTTTATGCAATGTTAGAAATACAATAGAAAGCACACATAAATAATTCAGTTTCTTTTTTTAAAAATAAGAAAATAAACATTTTATTTCCTAAAATGCAATAAGAGCATTCCTCTAGTGAACGTCTGATTGTAGCAAAGGTTGCATCTGCAGCTCAAAAATGTGAAACATCAACATGTAAAAAGTTGGGCTTTTTCTGCTCAACTTATTGATATAGTGTAGGGCTGATCTGTTTAGGCTTTTAATTAATAAGGAGGGTTTTTTTAAGAATTTGAACCTGGTAAAGCTAAAACTGCTATTTGAGGAATTGTGGGGAAAAAAAAGGGTTTCATCTTAAATTTTTGTACAATTTTGGCTTAATTACTGCTCTGAATATTTTGTCCTTTAAGCAAATAGCTCCCAGTTATCTCCAGTTAGCAATTAATCTGTTACTAAATCAGCTGACAGTTATTTCAGTAATCGATTCACAGCCATAGTCTTGACAAGTAAATGCTGCGTTTAACATTTTGTTTTCTTTATGAGCAAATCCTGGGGATCCGCTGTACACTGGACGCGGTGTCGGACAGAATTAGCCTCTGCTAACCTAACGGGTTTGGCAGAAAACCAGATCTGGATCCAGTCCAATAAATGAACGGTCAGGCTGGACAGTAAAGGACTCTGAAGTCATTTCCACGCTGCAGGTTTGCATGTCTGAGAGAGGGCTGGTGCTCCGGCCAGCTTCTTTGTCAGCCGCATGTGTCAGCTTTCTCTGCCAGCTTCCTCTTGACCTCTCCGTTCTCTGGTGTTTACTCAGAGTGGGGTGGATACCACTCTGTGAACAATATCCCCTCTACCAGTTATGGCTTTGTTAAAAAATCCTTGCTTCCGTCTCATGTACCCCTTGGGAAGGGAACAATAAGTACCAGACGAAGCCAAAGCTGCAGACACTGATTAAAACCTGGCACAGGTCAGATTTCCCTCTGAAGTTTCCCACTACAAGAGAGGAGCTCTGCAACAGAAAGGATACGTTTATTAAAATAAAGGTTTTTTCACTGCTGTAATTCTCTTTACACATTTACACATGGCTTTAGGTTTCCATTTTTTTTTTTTTTGTCCGATTCTTTTTCAGATCATGCCTCAGAGGTGCAGGTGACCATGATGCTCACAGAAAGTTGTAAACTTAGAGGACTTCATCATAGGTAAGTAGGAGCAGCCAGAAGGAGTTTTAATGTTTTTGCTGAAGTGAAAAAAAGAGTAAAAATCATAATGTCACCATATATGTGCAAAAATATGAAGTGAATTAAATTTCACTTTGTGCTTGTAAAACAAATTTGCTTTTTATATTGTCATTATTTACAGTTGTGGGGAAAAGGTAAGTACACATGACGTTTTAGAGCATGTGCATTTTTTTTTTCTTTTTGCTTACCTACACCAGAAATCGTTTATACATCTATATGTGTTATAGTCACACTTTCAGGTTCTCAGTATTTTCTTCTTTGTACTCTGTCTTTGTGCAATAACAATAAAGTAGAACGACTATTCAAAAGGAGAAAACATTGAAGGCAGCTGCTATTCTTCCAGTGAGTTGACATCCCAGTAAATCCTCCACTAAAGATCAGATGATGACTGCAAAGTTTTTAGAAATGGTAAAAAAAAAAAGAAAAAAAAAAGAAAAACAACCAAGAGCTCTTTCTTTGGCTCTGCAGACATCAACCATGTTAGATCGAAGCCATGAGACTTAAACATTCCCTCCACAGGTCTTAAATTTAATTCACAGTAGTCTTCTAAAGGTCTTTAAAAAGTCTTAAATCTGACTTGGTGAAACCTGCACAAAGCCTAGTGTTAAACCGTATGTATTCTTATCAGTAAAACATTTTCTAGCAACATGATTTCAGTTCACTTCCTATGGTCATCTGTTTGTTTTGTAGCTGGTGGAGGAACACCGCTGTTCTTACACTCCACACCCTTCTGATGGTGTCAGAAGGGCGCGGAGTGTTGACCCTTTCCTCATACTTTGCCTCAACATTTGAGAATAAATAATAAAAAACAAACCTAACAGCAAGAAAAGCCTAACACAAAACCCATAAAATGAGGAGTTGGACGTGCATTTTATTCCTGCTGGTCATTTTCTCATTTCCTTCACTGACTCCGCTTTACAGCAGCGTCAATCCTCTACAAGGTTACGTGTTTCTCACTAAGATGCTTTCATGTTCCTTCTGTGCTTCCTCTTTGTTGCGTTAGCGGTCAGCACATTCATAAGTTCCCCAACACATCCACCCCCTTCAATGGTCTGGATGACCTCAGTTGGCAGTGTTGTTTTTTTATCTGCTGCTCCTCCACACTTGCAGTAAATCTGCTGAGTTATTCACTGTCTCCATTGTTCTGCCTTTCTTTAGAAACTTGCTCCCAATATGTCACGTGTGTACAGAGGAGGGAGAGAAGCCCATGGTGCTGCTGCCCTTCATGGCCTGGGGCAACCTCAAGCTCTTCCTGCGCCAGTGCAAGCTAGCTGAGGCTAACAACCCTCAGGTGAGGCGTTTGTTCACAGTAGCTTTAAAGCCGCTTGAAATAATGATGATGATATGTTCAGGTAAGTACAAGTCATGTATGACACCACACCCAGGTTATTATTCCTAACCAAACTGAACGAAATACGTAGGGGTGTCGCAATACGACCTTTTCACCTCACAGTACGATACGGAGATCTCAGATTTGGGTAATGGCCGATACAGCTATTGGCTCGATACGATATCAGCATGATTTGTCCACACTTTTGTTACTTGTTTTGTTGTCTAGAAAAGGTGTTACCAAGTAATATTACGCTAATAGAGAACAATAATCAACAACAATAGCCGATATAAGCAGATACTCATTTTTTGGCTGATATCGGACCGAAACACCCCTAAAAATAACAAACTGAAATTGAGGAAACATTTCTAACTGAAATTAATAAAAATTGCAATTAATGGAGAAAAACTGACTGGAAATATATCTTGCATATCTGAAACTAAAACATACTGAAACATGTATTTATCAGCCTTCTGATCCGTCACAAGCACTTAACGTCAGCTACTGGCAAATTACGGCACTCTATGTTCCTGGCAGCACTTACGCTGCTCCATAAAATAACAACAGCCAAAGTCGGGATAAAACGCCAGTCAGTGGTTGTTCAACAATAATTGAATCCATTTCTTAAAATGATTCAGTAACCAAGTATTCATTAACCAATCTTTGTATTCATAATCACGTTGACCAAAAAACTTAAAGCAAAAGTAAAAACAGAGTGCCTTTAGTCAGAGGCTTTTTCAAATTTGCTGTAATACAGACTGCTAAAGGTCTGTATTAACCGAGTTATTGAAATTCTTCAATAACTCTGAAGAATTTTGAATTAATGAGTTACAACGTGTAATTTAAACATTTTTTATAGAATTGAATTGAAAGTATGAAAAAACTAAATCTGCTCCTGTAGATATAATAAAAACTAAACTGAAACTAAACAATATTTAAACAATAAAAACTAGCAAGCTAACTCTAAAAACTAAATAAAACCAACTGCATTAGTAAAAAATAAAAACGTCACAACTGAATTATAATGAACTATAATAACCCTGCAGCACACTGAGACATCTGATACAGTAAAAGCTCCTCAATTAGACGTTTCAGGCTCCTTCAAAGTGTCAAGTCTGAAAAGCATTTTTGTGTTTCAGCAGCAATCACCACAAAAGTAGCAGCTAGAGGAACTACCGTTCACACTGTTATCACAAACACTGTTTATATAGCCATAAAGCCGGTCCTCGGGGGCAGAGATTTTCACTGCGTTCGTACAGACAGTCAGGCTTTTGTGTAGCCAAACCTGCGAGTCTTTGATGCAGTTGGCAAATGTCCAGCTCGGATCCAACCACTCAATCAGCTCCACAATACAGATTTAGCAAACATTTCGCAATCACAAGATGAAGCTTGCCATCTGTTTGCATTAATCAAAAGCCCTTTGTGAAGGTTCAAACTACACATCAGCCACCTCTCATTTCGCTGAGTGCTTTTGGCACCTAAAAGAGACAGATACAGTTTTCTGTAGTTTTCTTTTCTGTTATATAAATCTATAAACTTTTACTAGTTTGGGGGGGTGATCCTGTTTTTTCACCCTATTTCATTTATAGTTGAAACTAAATGTTTTGTGTAACATATAACAGTTTTATTCTCACTATCAGACATAAAGTCACACTAAACCTTTTCTGTTTAAGACCAAAGTAAATAACCAAACTAACTTGTATTGCTCAGTGACAGAATTATGATTTTTTTGGGATTTTTACTGTAACGAAACGCAAAAGATTAACATTACTGTGCCTTTAAACAGTTTAAGAAACCCTGTTTGATAATAGCAAGGACTTGCAGGTTTCTTATTTAACTTGTGGGTACATTTAAAGAACAATTTTAAAGCAAACTGGTAACTTTTAAACTATTTAAACTAGAGGTGTGCCGATCGATCGGCCACCGATCATAATCGGCCGATATCTGTGAAAAAGTGTATGATCGGTGATCGTCGGTCACGGTCTCTTGTTGCCGATCTCACAAACCGATCACCTGCATCTCATTTCGCAGCCTGCCTGTGCAGCTGGTCTCCTCTTTCCTTCACACTGCGCAAACGTGTAGCAACAAATCCTAAGCGATGTGGAACTATAACGCACTGAGTGAATGGGGAAGTTTGCAGCGTGTTGCTGCGGAAAATTGAAGCGCGTCAAAATGCATCAACACAACGAAGCTAATATGGAATAAAAACAATGAGATACTTGACGGAGTTTGGCTACATCGAGGCTCACTGCAGTAAAAAAGACATGGAGGATCAGATAGCAGGTAAAGCAGCGCACAGCTACAAACACTCACCCGGATTAGCATGACGGTCAGAAAGCTAAACAAATAACCTGGAAAATTATTTGTCTTCGAGCTGCGATGTCAGACGCTGGTTCTGCTCTCCTGTTGAACCGCTGCTACGCTACAGAGTAATATTTCACAGACGGAGCTTCGCTTCTGCTCCACCTGGTAGTGACTCACACCGAACCTCTGTTTGAAGCTGCAGCATCTAACTTAAAAAATAAATTTTACATACGTATTAAAACTTTGCTCTCTTAACATGAAACAGATAGTTTCTGAAAAAATAATCGATCTCCTCCCTGATCTGCATAATTACTCCGCTCAGTCAGAAACAGCCAATCAGAACTAGCAGTAATCAGCTAGCCGCCATGCTATCAGGAAGTTTTCATTCAGTAACTCAGGATTGTTTATTGTAATGGAACCTGTTTTTGCCTTTGAATGTTAAGTTTTATACTTGAATTTTTATGGCTCTTTGCATTATTTAGCCTCTTCAGAGCCTTCATATGTTTTCAGTCTATTAAAGATAGTATTATCAATAGCAGTACAATTTGCACAATGCCTGTTTTGTTTTTTTCTTGGAAAAAGTTATTAAAAACAAGTTTTTGTCTAAATTAATGTGAATTCATGGTTCCTTTTTCCACATAATGTAACCAGTAGTGCTTATGATTAAAAAAATAATTATTATGTGATTGGTATCGGTGATCGGCCCTCATGGGTGATCGGAATTGGAATCGGCAGGAAAAACCCTGATCAGCACATCTCTAATTTAAACTAAGTGTTGCTTGGTTGTTTTTCACCTTCAGTAGCTGATATTTCACTTGTCTTCGTGCGCTGTTTGAGTTTTCTTTTTTTTTTTTTGTGATGAGGTATGATTTATTTTGGTTTCATCTCACACTCCCTTGTCTTCCGATAGGACATCAAGGAAAATGCACTGTGTGTGCGTGTGTGTGTGTGTTCCTGAGCCAAGGATTCATTTAATTGTACTAGATGAAAATAGAAATGTACACTTGGACATGTGGCGTTGTCATTACTGAGTTTCTTTGAAGGTGTCGTCATCTTCTCAGCTGTGGTGGACAGTCATGCATGTTAAAGGAACACACCACCAAACACACCCATGCACTTCACAAGTAGCATAGGGTACAAAAAAAAACAGAACAAAAGAAATTTATGCAACTTCTCAGAAAGGGAAGAAGTAAAAACAGCAAGATTTGACAAACAATCCAATTGAATTCTCATCGCGTCAGTGATGTTGAAATGTTTTGCAATATTCCTCAAAATCACCAAGTCAGTGTTTCTTTTCTGATTAAAAACACTAGATAATATTATGGTGAATTATTTTCTTTTTATGTGTTCAACAAAAAAAATTAAACATGTGATATCAGAATGAAACATAGAAAAGAACATTATTGTATGCCAGTAAAAGGATGTCAGGTGTTTGCCTAAATACAAGAACAGTGTGCCATTTTCTAACCTCTTTTGTCCATTTGTAAAATGTTTGAAAACACTTTATTTAACTTAATGAACGTGTGTTCAATGTGTATTTTTCACTAAAAAGTTTCTGGTTTGTAGCTCTAGAATTTCATGAAACCAAAAACAGTAAAAAGTCTTAAGCGTCAAAAAATGTCCATTAACTTTGCAACAGAATAATGAGTGGATCACGTTTTATTTTTACTCTTATTCCATGCAGGGTCTCTTCTCGTTCTGTCTTTTTTAATCTGACTGTAGGTATTTAGGAAAGTGTGCCATGTCACGTTTGTTAGCCGTTAAGAAAAATAGGTTGTGCTAGTTTTTGTTTTTGTTTTTTTCCAAACCCTATTATTTATGTTTCAGGGAGATATTCATCTGAGATATTACAGCGACAAAAAATTATAGATTTTAAAGCAGAATATGCAAGAACTTGTTCATTTCTAAGGCTTAATGAGTTCTGAAAGTCTGCAGAAAGTGAAACTGAGACACAGCATGGACCTCTACTAAGGTTGCAGATTATTAAGAGAAATACTTATTTAAGGCAATCTGAATTTTAAAAAATGCATACAAAATTGTAATAATTATGTGCTGAGACATGCTTTTGAAACATTTTGAGCTTTGAACAGAAGTAGTCAGCAGGTATGTAGTGCTCATCTTTGACCCATTACAAAGGAAACGCAGGAAGTTCAATACACATCATATGTTCCACCACATTAAAGTCCCATCAGCTGTGCTCTGTTCTCCCTCTTGTGTTTCTTCATCTCCCTCTCATCTGCTCGTTTTCACTCTGCGCTTCTCCCATTTCCTGTCAGGCCATCTCTCAGCAGGACCTGGTCTACATGGCCATCCAGATCGCATGCGGAATGAGCTACCTGGCTCGCAGGGAGGTCATCCACAAAGACCTCGCTGCTCGGAACTGCGTGTAAGTGGCAACAATTGTCCTCGCTGATTCCCATCATGCTCCAGTTAAGTTATTTTTTGGGTCGGGGAATGCCTAAACCCTCCCTTTCTTGCCCCCTGACAGCATTGACGACAACATGCAAGTGAAGATCACGGACAACGCCCTCGCTCGGGATCTATTTCCGATGGATTACCACTGCCTGGGGGACAACGAGAACCGTCCCGTCCGCTGGATGGCCCTGGAAAGCCTGCTCAACAACGACTTTTCCAGTGCCAGTGACGTGGTAAGAAATCCACCGGCAGGTACGGCGTTTCCCGTACCCGAGGGTTTTAGTTTATTTTCAAGAAGCGCGAGGCTGAGAGGACCCATCCAGGAAACGGGATCAATTGTGTTCTGGGCATTCTTTTAACAGATGCTCATGGTTTTAAAAAGGGGAAGGGAGGCGCAGAAAAAGCCCACTGTGTGTTTCTGCTCCTCTCCTTCCTGTTTAAAGATGGCAAGCAGCAACACTTAGCAGATCCACAGAGACTTTCACTCCAGCCAGTTGCTCACTTCCATCCTTCAACATTCCTCTTATGGTCATGCTGCTCCATGATGCTTACAGTTTATAGAGGCCCGGCATTACCAAGCAGCTAAGCGTCTGGGGAAGTCCTTACAAGTCTCTGTGCATCACCGTTACACACATCCAGTACATACTCTGTACCTTTACACCACTGGGTTTCACACACCACATTGGAAGATGGATGTGATCAGAGAGTTACTGCCACACTGCTAAGAACTTGCTGGAAATGTTTGCAGTGGCCGTAAGCAGTGACGTAAGAGCAGGCTTTATTGTGTATATCATCATTTCACTCTCGAGGGGTACAAACCATCTTGTACAACTTGACTTTTCTGGGTACATGGTGTAGACCAATTCAGAAAAAGGACGTGTTCATTAGTAAGTGTACAGCAATATTTTTCGACACATTGAAAGAAAATGATTCAGTTTTTTTGCCGCCCCTGTAGGCCATGGCCATATCACCCTGGGTGTTAACCATAAAGGCCATGTTAATGAAAAAAAAAAAAAAAAAAAAAAAAAAAACTGCAGCCTGAAAGACAGTATTTCCTCAGTTCCAGGAGCTACAGTCTGATTAGTTTTATTGAGCTAACTGAATCAGCCTAATTAAAGCCAACCAGTTAGATCTGGGCTTCTGGTCCTGAAAAGAATCACTAAATCAAAAATAACCAGCAATCACTAATGAAGTGAGTGCAAGTTTGTTTTGATGAACATTTTTTACTTTTAGTCTCTGAAAAGCTCAGCACGAGAAGCAACAGTAGCCTGATCACTCTGTGTCCCTTCTCACAACAGCCGCCCTGCAGTTTAAACTTTCTGTCCCTCAACAAAAACTCGCTGTGGTGATTTATATTCCAAGGACATTTTTGACATAATTTCCTCACATTGTTCATGCCCTCTTATTTCAAAACACAAGAGGGCACCGCCGGTTTTCCGCGTCCATTAAACAAATGGCGATGATGTTTATCCTGTAAAGTGAAAACATATGGAGGCCAACAACTTGTGATGACTGGAGCTGAGCGGTTATGTAATCATGCTCTGTGTGTTCGCAGTGGGCCTTCGGAGTGACGCTGTGGGAGCTCATGACGTTGGGCCAGACCCCCTACGTTGACATCGACCCTTTCGAGATGTCGGCCTACCTAAAGGACGGCTACAGAATAGCACAGCCCATCAACTGTCCAGACGAACTGTGAGTTGATAAATTGATTGATCAATTCGTTAATTGAGGTTTTATAGGGAAACTCTGCACCTTAGAAAATCAACAAAATAATTAATTGATGGGAGGACAATGAGGGGCTTTGGGACAGTCCAGAACTAAATCTCCAAGTGTGTGGATAATCTGATTGGTTTGGAGAACTTTTCCAAACAACGCTGACAAGTCAATTTCTAGAAAGCCAATGGAACTGAATGTTGAATCAAAAGCAAGTTCAACAAAAAAGATTTTTGTTTGATGGACTTTATTTCACTTTGCTCTGTCCTCCTGACAGATCTGTTTGTTTTTTACTGAAACTTTACCTGAGCAGGATTTACGTCATGTGAAAGATGAAAATGGCTCTGAATCTATTTTAAATCTAGGGAGCATCTAGACAAACACAGGGAGTGTACTTGGTTGTTTGAAAGTCTATTTTGAGAGTTCACCTAGAAAATCTTTTATGTTTCATACATTAACCAAAATGCAAAGTATGTTTAAAGTACCCTCTCCAGCATGATTCAGATAAATAAAATGAAGCTCTTAATATTAATATTCTTAAATATTTTCGAATAGAAAATCTGAGGCAGGAATGTAAATAAACTAAACTAAAAGCACCTCCATTTAATCACAGTGAAACTCCAAAAGGGAGAAAAAGCATGGTGCAGCTTTAAGTCAAAATGGAATCGCAGCTTTAAAAGTATTGTTTATGTAACTATCTGTTATTTAGGACTTTTTCTGGTATAAAATTGGTTCATTCAGATATTCACAACATTTAATTCAGTTCAGAAATTTTTTATTTATCAAAAAGGAAAATTAAATGTTGTAACTTAAATGATCTTCAGCTGTTGTGGATGGTGATGCTTTGGGCAGGAAGTATCTCTCTAGCAGTCAGTGTTGCAACTAATCTGTAGAAGCCTCTGACTAAAGAGTGGCTGTTTGACAGCTTCATGACTTTTATGACATTCTAACAACTCAATATAATATTCCACAGTAATGTGTCCCAGATGACATCATCAGTTGTTAGCTAGCTCTGCTAATACACCGTACTCGCTTGTGCTGCTGCTTTTAAATCTGGTCATATTGTTTGCTCAAAATGACCATCTGAATGAACAGAGGTCATGAAAATAATCAATTAACCCCCAACCACACACATCTTTTTAGTTTTTCACACTTTATTCTTCCTTTATTTAATATTTTTAAGTCATATTTCATTTATATAGCATTTTTAACAGCTTAAGTCAGTGGTTCCCAAACTTTTTTTTCTGCGCCCCCCCAGTGGTTTCCAAACATTTTCTG
>NW_015113913.1:89463-98828 GCF_001443285.1 Poecilia latipinna | reverse complement strand
CCCCCCTAGGGGGCGCGCCCCACAGTTTGGGAACCTCTGGCTTAAGTCAACATAGTTATTGTATTGTGTTATAAAATGGCACTATGTGCCTGGAAAACACATAATACTGCCCCTTTTAACCCTCCGTCTCTGCCCAGTTGAGCTTATGTGTGATGTTCTGGACAAACGGCTCTGATTCATGCTGGTCCCAGTTTAAATGTCGAAGGATTGACAGCATGGTGCCAGATTCCCCAGGAAACGTTCAGAGGCGTGCTGCGTGCCGTATCTCAACAGGCCCGGGCCAACTCAGGCGCATTATTACGCAGATCCTCACGATACACCGGCTCCTCGGCGATGACCTGTCTTATTGTCATGTCAGCAACGTCAATAAGCCAAACATGTCTTGGGCAATAAATAGTTCCACGAACTGTTGTCAAATGTATCATACTTTGTGAAAGATGCCAGCCAGTCACAAAAACAAATTTCAGTCCAAGACAACGTGAAGCTACCGATGGGTTCCTTCTGGACGAGGAATCGCCATAAACTCATAACCGTCAGTTAGCTGACACCTGCAGCGAAGCGTGTGTGTGTTCAGCTGCAGCCGGGCTTGTTCTTACAAGCTTTCGACAAAAGAAGCGTGCTGCTGATCAAACGCTGTTTATGTCACAGCAGGGCCAAATTAAACTGAGGCGCTCAGCCGCTGCTAGCGCAGGGCGATGCGAACCTTATCAACATCCTGCAACTGTCGAGCACAGGGAGCAGCCGGTGCCCACCGCTGCATTGTTATTTATGGGCTGTTTCCTCAATACTGAGACTGTGGCGAGGTCACCGGCTTCACACTCATGGATGAGAACGAGAGTTTTTCTCAGCTGAAAAATTTCCTGGTGCCTAGTCGCTAGCCACCAGGAAAGACAAGCTTGATGATTGGCCAGAACAAGGAAGCGCTCAAACTCAGTGCCTTGATGAGCGTTCACACCCCTGCAGCCTGTTCACAGGCGTCACGTCACAACCACAAACCTCAATGGATGTGATTTGGATTTTACTGGATAGACAAACACAAAGTCATGCACAACTGTGAGCTGGAAGGAAAATATATGTTTGGACATATTTTTTATTTTTTAAACTCTAACCAAAGTGTGGCCTACATTTGTGTTTTGCCCTCTTTGCTTCAAATGAAATCCAATGGAACAAACTCTTAAAATTCTGCTAATTGGACCCTTCAAATTTTTTTCCATAATTCCACAATTTTTTGTGCACATACATGTGTGAAATTTTCCACAAAAATGGTGAAAAACATTGGATTAAAGTTATGCAAACTCCAACCTGCAGTGTTCATTAGTTCTATTACACTGCTTCCTCAGATTTACTTGATGTCAAGTCTTCGATACACGAGTGACAAAAATGGAGTTACTTAGGTCTTTTAAAGAATAAAAATGGCTGTCAGATCTATGCTTTTTTTCTCCATATGTAGATTCTGAAATTACTGCAAAATTTCTTGCAAATATTTCTAAAGTAGAAAAACGTTTAATAAAGTATCTTAAAGATTAAAATTGTTTTTTTTGTTTTTTTTTTAATTGCTGCTAATCTAGCAAAGCAGCTAAGAAGCACATGGTAACACGAGGGCAAACTGCAAACACGTGGAAGCAGGTCCCAGCAGTGGCGTCCTCAAGAGGTGGGCAGGGAGGGGCCATGGATGGAGATAAGTACAGAGAAACTCTGAGGGGAAAACTGTTGGAAGCTGCAAAAACCTGAAACCGAGGCGCAGGTTTATCTTCCAGCAGATACATTTTAAACATACAGTCAAAGAATGGTCCAGACTTAAATCCAAATGAAAATCTGCAAAGCAAAAATGGGCAACAATGCCAGTCTCTAAATGTGCCTGGCAGACAGACGAACACCCTGAAAGTCTTGGACCTGCAGCTTGTTTAGGCAAAAATGTTAGTGTTAATTGTTACAGTGACAGTTCAGAATAAAGTTGGTTTGTGAGTTTAATTGTGTTTATTTCATGGAAACACTGCAATTGTAAAATTGTTTTTTCATCAAAGTTTTTTCATCAAACTCCCACACTTTGGTTTGACCCAGCAGAAATCCGTCCAGTGTCACAACTTCCACTTTTTGTAACTTTATTTTCTAGATTATTAGCGCTCATAATCAACATTTCTTAGATGCCGTTTCTTCCAAAACAATGGCTGCCAACCTCTACTCACAGGAAGCGTTGTCCTTAGCGATGTTGTGTGTATGCGTTTGCCTGAACTGTGTGTTTTTTTTTTGTTTTTTTTTTTTGTCCCTCCTCTCTCTCGTTTGGCAGGTTTGCCGTCATGGCTTGTTGCTGGGCTCTGGATCCAGAGGAGCGGCCAAAGTTTCAGCAGCTCGTTCAGTGCCTCACAGAGTTTCACGCCGCGCTGGGTGCCTACGTGTAAAACCGGGCATGTTCGTGTAAACGAAAGCTGGAAAGAGAAGAAAAAAAAAAAACTCTAAAGGCTTTTGGACTCATGAAAAATGTGCCTTATCAGAGACTCTTTTACTTTGTACAGTTTTTTTTTATCTGTTTAATTACCTTTTTACAGCATAGAGGACTAAAAAAAAGGAAATAAGATCCATGCGGTTGCTTTCAAAGCATCCCCTTCTTCCCCCCCCAGAGGACTGGAACAATGGAAGCATGTCCTCCTCCTGTGTGACTCATCAACATTTACTGGCAACGGGGCAACTTTTTACAGGACAGTGATGAATTGTAACGCAGCAAAGCGATGAAAATTGTGAATTTGTTCTGAATAGTAGACTTTAAACGCCCAGCCGGTACAGCTGGTGTTGACCCAGACGTTTGGATTCGCTCTGGCTCGGTACGAGAGGCGACCTGGAAACGGCACACACACTTATTGTGCGTGTTGTGATATTTGTGAGAGCTCTTCAAATGGTACAGCGCTTCCTCTGGATGAACTTCCTGCCGCGTAACCGTGCCAACGCTCTGATTTTTACGGCTGCTCTGTGGACGGAACCGCAGCGAAGCTCCACACAGAATTTGACTCGGTTTGGATTGGATCCCCCTCTCCTTCCTTTATTTGTACATTTGATTTATGTTTTTTTCTGTGTAAGCTTGATTGTTCTGTGTCAGAACCAGCCCCAGCCAGAATTTTGAGTGATTTGTCGAAACATTTGTGTTATCAATCACTGTGAAAAAACACACGTCTGCCAACCAGCGTGCTCTCGTTGTATCCTTCCACCTTTTAGCATCTTCGTGATGTGTTTTTATGGTCACTGCATGTCGAGATAAGGTTGTAAACTGCTTCCCAAATTCATATCCACAAATAAAATGGGATCTTTTAAAAACTGTGTGATTCAGTTTGTTCCTCTTTTTATTATTTTTCCAAACACACCCTTTACACTCCTTCACAAAAGGCTAATTTATTTTACATTGGCTGTTCTACTCCTAATTGCACCGACTGAACAAATTAAAGTTGTTTTTACATGTTTGACCAAGATTGTGAAGCTGTTGGTGTATTTCAGTGTGCTGCACTGGTGCAGAGTTGTCAACTAAATTTGTAATTCAGGGCTTTTATGTCTGTGTTTAAAGAAGAAAGTTTTAAATAAATTCAGCTGTTTTGCTGTATCAGATCAGTATCGGCCGATACTAAACCTCAGATATCTGTATCGGAGGTACCGATATCTCCGGCCCCAAAATTGGGGATCAGTGCATCCCTAATTTTTGTCTCATCTGTTCACAAGCATACAGTTCAAATCAAATCGCTAACAGAGTTTAGCCATGTTTACACGAATATGTAAAAACAGAAAGATACATTTTCTGCCAGTTGGCATTTAAATCTGAAACCAGATGTTCGTACACACTCTGAAGAATTGCACTGAAGTTTTCCTGTTTTACATCAACATTGCAGACAATATTTTTGTTTTGGTAAATGGCAGAATAATGAGATTTATTAGAAGTTTTTTTTCCATTTCCTTACTATTTGGAAACCGTACTATTTCCTTACTCGGTTGAGAGTAAACGAGGCGATCAAAGCTAGCTTCTCTCTCTGAAGTTAAGTTGGACCAAACTTCTCTGGTTTTAGTTGTTAGAATCACCAGAATTTCTATTTGCTAAACATCACAACTAATGAGATAGAACACATCACATTTATTTATTAATGCCTTCAGAATCAGAACTTGCCTTTTAAACTTTATGACTTTGCTCGAATGCTTTGTATTTCTCTCCTCAAGTTTCTCCCAACAGCTGACAGGAGTTCTGGTCCATTCTCCCTGACAGAACCAGTGGAACTGGGTCAGGTTTGTAGGCCACCTTGCTCACACACACACATGCACACACATCTTCAGATCTGCCTACAAAATCTCTCTCAAACCAACATCATGAGTTTGCGATGGCCAAACCAAAACACTAACTTTGTCGTTAAGCCACTTTGTAACGACTGCATGCTCAGGGTCTCTGACCATTTGAAGAAACATTTGTGCTTCCTGTCTGATGTCTGTACATGCTGCTTCAATATTTCCACATAAAGTTCCTTCCTTGTGATGTCATCTATTTCATGAAGTGCACCAGTTCCTCCTGCAGTAACAGGGCCCCGCAACATTATGCTGCCACCCCCGTATTTCAGTCGGGACGGCGTTTTTGAATTTGCATGCTTCTTCCCTTTTTCCCCCCACAATGTAATCACGGTCATATTAGCCAAGCAATTAGAAATTGTCTTGAACAAACAGGACTTGTCTTCAAAAATTGAGCTCTTTATCCATGTGTATATGCTCAGACTATAATCTGGCTTATTATTGTTATTGGTTCTCGAATAACCAATAACAGATGAACGTAGCGCCTTCAAAAGTCTAGAGAACTGCTGACCTCCACAGGTCAGCAGTTCTCCTGCTATTTCTTTAGATTTCCCCATGATTTCACAAACGGAAGCAGTGTGTCTAAGGTGTTCCTCCTTTAAACTTAAATTTTGTGTTAACCTATCAGTGAAAAAAAAACACCTATCAGAAGCTTCCAAAGTTTTGACATCATCATACGGGCTTTCCCAAATTGTCTAAAGACAGAGTAATCTGACTGGATGCAAACTTCAGAATATGAAGAAAGTAAAAATAAAGTCAACGTAATCTCTCATTTTTGTGGCATTTATCTAATAGAAATAATTTAGACTGAGTCCAAGGATGAAATTGTCTGATTTAGTCTGGTTTTAATGGCAGATAGTCTGTTGTTTTGACACATCTGCCTTATTAAAATGATCTCTTGTTTTTCCAGTCTTAGAATAATAGAGAAAATTTTGCCATAATTTCACATCATATAGGAAACATGAAACCGTTGATTTCAAATAAAACGTGAAAAGAAAGAAAAGTATAAGCCAATAAAATTGTATTTTTCCAGTGGTTGTTATGGGAACCAGTAGGTTTTGCACCACTGATTTTGCACAAATCATGTTTATTAACGTCAGATTCTTTCTCTGCACTCATTTAAAGGACAGACTTTTGAGCTGCTTCGTGTTCAATTAGAACAAAATAACTTTAAAACTGCTCAGTTTGTGGAAGAGAATTGAATGCGGTCATCAAATTGAAAAGCAGCCCTGACAACACCAACACCCTGAGTGTTGGTGTTGTCATATTCGAGTTTCGGTTTTGTCAGCTTTTTTTTATTTTATTTTATTTTTTACTTTTTTTCTTCTTACAGTTTCCCCAACAACACCAGCAGTCATGATAAGCCAAGAAAAAAAAAACCCACAACCTGCGTTGAGTAACTGGAAGTTGTCTGCACCAGACGGCTGTGTCGTCACACCGCTGGAGACTTTGCACAGCTTTGGTTTCGAAAAATGTTTAAAGGTTTGAGGTTTTTCTCACTAAGTCTCTCTTTTCTTACTAAATCTCTCTTCTGACTAAGTCCATCCAGGGATGTCTTTTCATGTTTATTGACAGAGAAATGTTTGAACATTCTGCATTCCCAGACTCAATTTGCCTTAAAAAAATAAACGCTGTTGGGTCTAAATCTATTTTAAGCTTTACTTACTTTATTCACCATCGTGGATATAACGTCTTTATTGTATCAGATGCTGATGAATCACAGATCAACGCATCAAATTTAACCCTACAAGACAATTATCTTCTTTATAATGGAAAGTGTCTTTGCTTAAATAAACGGATAAGAATACAGTCAGTAACTATAACCACAAAATTTCACCAGCTTGAAATTTGTTTTCTTTTTTTCTTGATTATGTATATATTTGTGCAAAAATTTGAACGTCAGAATTATTTAATATTTTTGAAGGTCAATTTTGTTTAAGGAGATTACATAATACATTTTATTAATGGTTTTGGTTGTGTGTGGTTTTTATTTTCCCTTTTTTTTGGTTTTGGTAGTTTTTTTTTTGTTTGTTTTTTGAGATATTTAAATTGTCGTCCATTTTTTGCGTTAAGTGTTCTGTACAAAATTATGCTTCATTTGTCTTTGAGAGCAAACTTGCATTATTATGCCGTTATCAATATATTACTTTAAAACAGTCTCCAAACAACAATATTATCGTTTATCACAGTAATTTCGAGAACAATTTATCGTCCAGATTAATTTATCGTGACAAGTGTCAGCATTTTTTTCACAAGTGAATCACTGAATTACTATTTAGTTGTTTAATATGTTTTTCTGATTAATAAGGCCCATCTGTTTAATATCTGTTTTTCACAGAATGGATGTCAGCAAGATTGGACTCCAGACTGAAAGTCGGAGCTGGATCTGTTCAGATCACCTGTCAGTGTGTGAATGACTGTAATATAAAGTGCTTTACAGCCACATTACTTTTACCAAGTACCAAGATTTAGTACTTTTGGTACTAAATCGTACCAAAAGCAGAGACTAGTTTGGTTAGTGATGTTGATGTATATGATGAGAAAATGTTGTTAATCATCCTAGTCCTTATTCTATCACTGTTTTGATTCAGTGAAATAAGTGTTGAAATGGAATGAAATGAAATGAAATGAAATTTTATTCGAACATGATACAAATATAAAATAAAATAGTGCACAGTAACAAGAAGTGCATAAGAAAATAAATAAATCTGAAATATTTATTATATTTGTGTTTTTCATAAATTGGGTGCACAGCTGCTAGCAAGATGTTCCAGGGGTTCATCTGTCCAAAAACATACTTGTTGGTTTATTTGCGCTCTCTAAATTCCCCTTCAGTTTCAGTGTGTGCGTGTGTGTGTTCATCATAGGACAACGTTGTGTGTCTCAGTGTTGTCCTATGATGAACCAGAGACCTGTCCTGGTTGGACTTCGTCCGGTGATGTCCAATCATCAGCTTCCCTGCAACAATTAGTGGATATCGACATATAGATACATTTTTACATATAATAATTTGATGGTTCCAGAAGGTAGGGCACAAAACATAAATTACAACTAACAAAGAAGATGTTGAGCAATGAGAGTCTTAAAAACACAACTATGATGTTGGTAACATTTTACAAAGCCAGACATTAAGATGTGTGCGCTTTACTTACCACACAAAGACATTTTTTGTGTGTGTGTGTTTCTGGAAAACCTGAAACCAGACCAAACATGACTCTGTGATTTCTTTTGTGTTCAGGACTCCTTACCTGCACTCCTGCAAGATGTTTTGGAACAGTTGATTGAAAAGATGAAATCAGAAAATCTCAGTGTTTTGAAACACAATGAATGTTGTTGCTGGAAGGGACTGACAGAGGCATTTTCATTGGCCCAAGGTAAAAATCTGTTAACTCTTGGTTATAAGAAGCTTTGAGGAAAGGTTACAAAGTCACGTGTCATTTACCATAGCCACCACAGCTTCAAAATCATGTTGTGACATTGGCCTCGTGTCATTTCTTGCACATTTAGCATAACCTATTTCCATAAAGCCTTTTTGTACCCCTATATGTATACAGTTAAGCCCTAAATCATTCATACCCCTGACAGATTTGTTTAAAGTTATCTTTTAATTTTGCCATGTTCTTTCTTCTAATTGGAGTCCTGCCTTAAATCCGACAGATAATCTGTGAGACAAGCTATTAGCTTCCAACTTCAAAGACCAGGAGCGCCAGATCAAAGAGAATCATTAAAATACATGTGGAAACATCCAATAAGCTGGTTAGACATTTATGAGGGTTTGATTGATGTTTTACCCTTTTTAAAAATAAATATACATTTTTTTCAATGCTCCTTTTACATTGCTTTACTATTTTTAGAAAGTGCCTGTCTTAATATCACTTCACAGGTAGGTGAATTTGAAACTATTGTACTACAGGACTACAGGAGGCGCTGTTGTAAGGTGTGATCATAGTCTATAAAATCATTGAAAAGTTAATTTATTTCAGTAAGTAGGTCGGCTAGGATGTATTTATACATGTATTGTTTTTGCCAGTCACAGATCTAATCTCTGCTACACCTTTACAAAAACTTAAGGCTCTAAATAAAAACAAGTTGTAATAAGTAACTCCACTTAATAAAATTCCTCATAAGTATTGATTTATTGCAGTGGAACTTTTTTGGGGGGTGTGAGGGGATTTATGTTAAAACCTATAAATATGTAGGAATCGAATATTTAGGAAGTATCATAACTTAAACTTAATATTCAGATTTTATTTTGTGGTTTTAAAGGCTCTGCGTTGAAGATGGTACGAAATAAAGGCATACTTTATTATTTTTTTTTTTTTTTACTGTCATCTGCTGCACCTCCTTTGCTCTCGGCTCCCATACTGAGCTGTCAGCTAATGCTCAACCACTCCCTCCAGTTTCAAACTCTTCTTATTAAAGTAAGAGTTAGAGAGCTAAATATAATTGAAATATTGGCTACCTTCGACAGAAAAGGAGCTAAGTCTATGAAAGCAATGTAGCAGTTTAGCTAGCTTTGATTTCCAAGGCATAAGGTGGCAGTTTATCATGATTCAGCCAAAGTCATGAAATAACGAACTGTTTATTATCAGTGTATTTCTTCCTATTGAGCAGTGAAAGTAAATAAAATGTGTAGCATTTCTTATGCTTTAAGTATTTACTTACTGGAGGGTTTTTTTGTTGGTGTTGCAGAGCCACAGCTAAAAGCTAGCTCCTCACTCCAGCGGCTCAAAACGGAGCCGGTGCCGTTCAGCAGCGCTGCTGTTGCTCCGCCACACTTTGGACTGAACAATTGTTCTAATAATAGTGGGGGGGACATAGGTATAATTCTTAGTTTTTTCTTAGATGAATGGCAGATTTACTTCGTTCTTTGTGTCTATTGCCTTTTTTATATTAATATCGTTTAAATACAAGGGTTTCTTTCATGATTTCTTTGGGGGGGTGAGGGGGAGACAATTCTAGACTTTTCCAAGATTGGGGGGAGGAGGGGGGGGCTCTCCCCCCCCGACCCCCCGGGCTTGTGCCCATCCTTTTTCATGTGTTATATGTTGCCC
>NW_015113913.1:71051-86211 GCF_001443285.1 Poecilia latipinna | reverse complement strand
TTGACCCCCCGAGCCCCCCGGGAATTGCGCCTATGTTCGTAAGTGTTTATGAGCTTCTCTTTGAATTGTTTGTTCTCATTAGCTCCAGACCGAAACAGCCAAGGGAGCCGCATACCGCAATTAATGAAGCATTAAGCTCGTTTTAGCTGCCTGGGAGAGGGGGACCAAAGCAGGGTTCACTCAGAGGACTAAACCTCGCTTTAAATTAAAAAGCGCTCGTGGTTTTCACTGTTTTCGTTCAAATAACAACCGTTATTCACCGGTGATTGTTTGATAAAAACACCTTCAGGCACCTCAAGTTTACCCAGGTGAGTGCGCGTGACTAAGCTAAGGGAGACGGTCTGTTCCTTATCATCACTCTGTTGGGGTGGGGGAAAAAAACAAAAAAAAATTGGTGTGGAGCTTCGGCGTGAGTCCAGTTATATCAGCAGCAGCCTTTAAAAAGCCTCCCAGCTCACCGGTGGAGGTAGAAGTCAGCCAGCAGCGAGGGACACGCATCTCTGCTTCCTACTCTGACGTCGCGGGGACACAATGGAGATAAATTACCCCACAAACACCAGAAAATCCAACAGGACGGCATGGTGCAGTATAAAGGTAAGGGTCGATGCTGCCGTTAAAAAGTGGTGTTTTAACCCGCCTCACTCTCACGCTCGTTGTTTATATAATTGTTGAACATTTTTATTTCGTTTGAGAATTGCTCAACTCAATAGAGTCAAAGTCTAACTACACATGTCGGCTCACATTTCCCTTCATAAACCTTCTTGGACCGACCTGAGAGTCTCTCTGACACTCTTTAACAAGTGCAATGTTGTGTTATTTCCTCCACAATGATCTGATATAAAGTTATTTAAATCCAGTTTATATTCTGAATTTTTCTGTCATAAAGACCTGGGTTTTAAAATAAATGTTACTTTTTAAAAAGCTACATTTACTCCACTGGGATTAAAAAAAAAATAACAATGAGCGAGCGAAATCATAATTCTGACCTCCTTATTAAAACTTGCATTGGCCATAATTCTGACTTCCATATCTCGAAAATATGATTATCTCATATTTATGATATGTTATGATAGTAAATTACATTTGTGCTCAAAGTAATTAGGGTCCAGTATCTTGAAACAGATTAATATTTCTTCCCGATGGCCTGGCAACCACCTCGCCCAGTGACCTCTAAAAGTAAAGGTAAAAAGATAAAGGTAATTTTATTTATATAGCACATTTTCAGCAACAAGGAAATACCAAGTGCTTTACAAGAATTAAAAAAAAATACAAACAAAATAAACCAAAGGGAAGAGCAAAAGATGAGAAGCTAATAATGTTGATCCAAGGTAAATAAACTAGATACTCCTATTCAGGGTTGGTAGATAAGTATAAGTAAGTATCCTCTGGTCTAATTCCTTTTCTGGTTTGGAAAAATAGGAGTCTAAAAAGTAGTTGCTAAGGTAGTTTTAATGGATTTCAAGTTCTAATCCTTCTTCTGGGTTGCTAAATAAGTATAAGTAAGTAATTATCCTCTGGACTTCTGGGATGCTAGATAAGCATAAGTAAGTAATCTCTGGACTTTCTAAGTGTGCTCTAAATTTACTCCACAGTTTCTAAGTAATAATAAAAACTAAATGTTCCTGTTCTGGAAGAATTTTTCTGGACTCTAAGTTCGTTCTAATTCTTTTTCTGGGTTGTAATAATAGGAGTCTCTCTGCATCTAAATAGTGAGTACTTTACAGCTTCTAAAAAATAAGCTAAAGAGTGACTAATAAACTAGAGTCTCTGGACTCCAAGTTTGTTCTAATTCCTTTTCTGGGTTAAAAGTGAGTACTCCACTGTTTCTAACAAAATAAAATAAAAAAGAGGAAAGGACACATTAGGGCAAATGGCAACATTCAGACAAAACAAAGGGCAAACAAAGACATGAATGAAGGTGGTGACATCACAGGGTCGTGAAACCACGTTGCTCAGCCTCCCGGCAGAAGTCCAATAAGATGTTGTTATCAAGGCATGGCCTTGGGAGCACTCAGCTACACAGCTGCATGGATAACAGGAGGGGGTGAGGTGGGAAGGAGCATTATGTGTACATATCTTCAAGGAGATTGGAAATATGCAGCCCTTTCTAGGCAACACGGGGAAAGTCAATTCAGATACAGAATGTCTTCGATCGGGTAGATTATAAATTTCAATCTCCCCTAAAGTCTCTCCGATACATCTCAGTTCTCAGTTATCCAAATTAGTTTAGTCGTTCCACTGAACTGAAACTAGCAACTTCTCCAAGATCAATTCCATCCCGCTAGTGAGTTTTTGAGTCCTCAGCTGGGCTGCGAGTCTCAGCAAGACTCGCATCCAACTTGCGTCTCTGTCCACACCAACAGTCTGAGTATTCACTAGTTCGGCCAAGTCCGTCACAAATTTGTCGATAAGCCAGGAATCCACAAGCGCCAAACAGCAGAAATCCTGTTATCATGAATAAATCCAGGGTGAATCCTGCCGGGTGTGTCCCCACAGGACAAGAGGGCTCTCCTGTGCCCGGTCTTCTCGTCGAGAAAATTTGATCAATTGCATTGAGAGATCGGTTGACCAGATCCATTGTTCAAGCAATAGCAGTGCAGAGTTTGATATGTGAGGTTCATTGTGTGAAAAACTGGTGTCAAAAAAAGTTTATTGGTGAGTGGGGAACATAAAAACAAGTGCCGTAAATGATTGGCTGCTTAAGTAAACGTAGCTTTAAAAGAAAGTCAAAACCAGAAATATGAAATATAATGGAAAACTACCATCCCAGTGGAACAAAAAATACAGCCAACGATCAGCTACAGGGTGAAGGGGTGTACTGATACGATACCAATATCCTATCTTTGAGTAATCCCCAATGTCAATATTGACGTGATATATCAGCACAAATCATACGTACTTTCATGACTTATTCTGAAGAGTGGAATGTTAGAAAAGGCTTGATCATGTAATATTACAACAGTCAGCGATAATCTGCATGAGAACAACTCACCATTTACCAGGCGGACTAAATGCCAACTCTTAGATGCAGACCGATATAGACTCGGGAATCAGTATCATGCACATTCTCCATGAATGTGGAGATGTTTACTTATGCTAGTTATCTCACATCAGAATGACTGTATCAAAATGCTTGAAAACATCATGTTGCTATCTCTCAAACAGGAAATTTCCTTATAAGACCACTGCCTGAAGCTCAACAGTTAGTGAGCAGGTTCTTCTTTCCAGATCAAAAAAAAGCCCAAAGTCACTAAAGAATTAGTGATCTTGATAATTGTGGATACAGCTCATAATTATGATTTTTGTACCTAGTAATTAATAGTCGTGGTCGTAAAAAAAAAAAAAAAGAAAGAGGTTCTAAATACGAGACAAGATTTTTCTTTATGTCCGTCAAAGTGGCAGAAATGGGCCTCCATAAGATCCAGCTATACATAACCAGGATAAGTAGTTTTTGTGTCTGTGGAATTTCAGTCATCTTCTAATGGCTTTAACCAAAGGGAAGTGTTGACAGCTTTGTCTTATCTTCTTCCAATAAGAACTGAATCTCCCCAGTCAAGACAAAGATGTTTCTGTGTTCAACAGGGGCATCCGCATCCATTTTTGGGGAACTTTATGCGCCTCCGTTTGTTTTACTACAGCCTTTGAGAACTAACCGGAGGGAGAAATGTATCTATATCCACTACGTGCCAAAAGGAGATTTCTTTTTTTTTTTTTGAGTCATTGTATTGCAACAATGGATGAGAAACTCTGCGTTCCAGGACTCTGGGTAATGATGGAAAGGTTTGTTTTGCACTTGTTACTTTCAAAACATGATAAAGAAGTGACTTGTCTCCAAGCAACACCTTTGACTTGGGGCTATTTCAGACAGTAGAAACGCTTCTATCGCCAAAAGAAGAAGAGACCATTTAAAACTGAAATCTGACTACATCCGACAGTTTTTTATGTTTGGTTATCCCTCCTGCCGTATCAGGTTCTGTGCTCGAAGGAACCCTCTGTTGAAGCAGTGATGTATACATGTGGGTGGATGGGAAGTCAGTGAAACAGCGAGGGTCAGCATAGGGTCATGATCTTGTCAGTCACATTGGGTGTTCCTTATGAACTTTTGCTTTTATGTAGTCAGCATGAATCCCCTTCCAAGCCCCTTCCAAGGTATATTTAGATAATGGGAGTAGTTCAAAACAAACCGACTAAACTGCAGGCGATTTGTCAATCTGTTCTTATTTAAGTGATGAGATGGCACAAGCCGCATGAAAGACAGAACTCCTACTGCAGCAAACAAGACGTTGGTAGTTTTCCTCCGCTTGAATGCAAATACTGTACAACTGGACAACAAAGGTGACACAAACTACTCGTATCCATTCATCTTTCTCTTGGCACATGTTCAAGCAGAACTGTAAAAGCCTTTACTTTCTACTTGCTCAGGTTCATGAGAGCACCTGGTTTGTTTATGTACTCTTCTCTGCTTTGAACTATTTCTGCTGGCTACACCTTGTCCACACTCAAGTCGGAGCCTTTAACCCCTGAAGCTGGAGGCTATTCTTTAAAAATTTCCATCTGGACAACTCCTCTCCTGCTCTTGAGCAACATATGCCATCTTGTAAGCCTTCTTACGTGTGTTCCCCCCCCCCGCCCCCCTTCTGGCAAACTCCACATCCAAGAGGAAAGTTCAGTCAGATGTGACACAATTGTTCTGAAGCGTAGAAACTTTTGCGTTCATGTAAATCATAGCATTATTGGTGACCTCATCAGCACATATCTCACACTTGGCAACCTGTAAAAAGTGTTTCCAAAGAAATCAATGCACTTGTGTAAATGTAAATAAAAGCAGAATGCAGTGGTTCATTGTACGAACTGTTAACACTGTGGAAATGCAACAGTTTAACCGAGACGTTTTGAGTTGATGTCCCGCTCAACTTCAGTGCCTTGTTTACATTTTGTCAAACTGCAAGTACAGGCTTCAGTCTATTTCCACAGCTCATATAGGAGAATCTGATGGCAGAAAAACCAACCACAAATCTTTAATGGAAGAGTGACGAGAAATTGAAAGAACGGCGTTAGAAGTCCTGTTGGTAGTACACAGCACACACAGCAAACCTGAAGGGACTCTGCTTGCATGAGATCAGAATTAAATTTTTGCACAATTTATTTGCAAAACACCAATTGATGTTTTCTGGCCAATCTCCAATCTTTAAAAAGTCTGACCTGCTGATTCTAATTTTGGTCGATGTTAATCTTTTTTTGTCTGAGAACTCGACAAATGTACCAACAAAGTTGCCAAGTTGGTAACAGTGGGGTGACCGTTGTTAACTGCACATATGTGGAAGTGAAAACAAAAAGAATAAAATACCTTCAGGCCTTTGTAGAGGTAGCTAAGGTTAGTGAATAAAGTCAGCTTCACATATATCCATTGACCGATTGACAATCTCTCAACATTAAGAAACTCAGAGATGATAAATTGGTTCCAGGGCAGCAGATTTACAGGTGCTCCCCTACAAAACACTACGCATTGGGAGAAGTTAAAGCCCTCTGCTGTGAAACATGGTGGTGGAGGTATCATGCCTCGGACTGGTTTTCTTCAGAGTTACTACAACAAACCTGACTGAGCTTGAGTTAATTATCAAAGAAGGGTTAAATCTTTCAGTCTCTACATGTGTATTGGCAGCTGTGGTGAAAGGAGATTCCACAAAGTTTCTACTCATAGTGGTAAATTCAAATTAAGACTCATTGATCAGATTTTAATGTATAAAAATAAAAAACAAAGATATTGTAAAACCCCAATAAAATGGGTTAAAATCATAGGACATGACTTGACAACGTGCAAATGACTAACATGGCTTTAAACGACTAAATAAGCAGACAGTTCAACACTTGATGAAATTTTCTGAGATTCTGAAGAAACACGTTTCTTAAACATGTAGAAGACGCAGAAGTGCAGCAGAATTTTCAGGAACATCCTTTAGGATGAGTTACGGTGAAGGACACCACAGGGGTTTGCAAGTATATCATTTGGGTTGCTTTCTTATTACCATATTTATTTATTTACCATGTCTTATTGGCTCAGTCAGACACAGTGTGATGATATGAGGGCTGACGTAGTTGAATCAAAGACACCAGTTTCCACCCAGATGCACCTTCAATGTGCCATCAGATGAAATCTCAAAAGAGATTTTTTCAAAAGACATTTTTTGAAATCTCTTTTGAGATTTCATCTGTCTCAAATTTTGTGATGACTATCGCTGACTCAACATGTTACATTCCCCAGTTTAAAACGGATGCTTCCGATACGAAGCCGAGCTACGTTGCTAACTTAGCTTGTAACTGTTGCCTTTGAATCTGAGACACTGCTGCTTTGTTGTGTTCAGGAGGCCTTTGTGCGGCCAACCCATTTGCTCACAATAGAAGAGAGGCAATCCTCACCTCACATGCTGCTTTGTCTTTGTTGCAGTTTTTAAAGAAGTAGCTCAGGGTTTTTGTTACGAGAAAAAAAAACAACAACAACAATAAATATAAATCTGTGACATCAGCTCACTCTCTTAAATCAAAGTGATAGAAAACGTCTTGTGAACTTCCTGCGATTCTTCCCTTCTCAGCAGGTTGAAGTCAAGGACAATGTCAACCTGACAGTGAGTTCAAAAGGACAACTGTGGACAAAATGCATTGAGTATGCTGCATTTATACAAGTACATCTCAACAAATAAGAACATTAGTAAAAAGTTCAATTATTTCTGATCTGCAGTTTTAAACGAAAGGTTCAGTTGGGCTGAAATGATTTATCGCCATTAATCAATTATTGAAATAATTGTCAATTAATTGTTAACTGGAGTAGCTGGACTGAAAAAAAAATAATTTAGTGAAAAAAAATTAGTTAAGCCAAAACTCTGCAAAAAATAGATACATTTTGTAATTAAGATTAAACTATCGTTGTCTGTAAATATGTTTTAACCAAACTCCTCGGGTGGTAGAGTTTTAGCTCCACCCGGTTCAGATTTACTGTGATGCTGTTGCTATTCCAGGCAATAAAATGTTTATTTTCTTATTAATGAAAGGAATTTAATTATTTGTTTGCACATTTTTATATGTTTCTAATATTATATCCAAAAGGCTTAAGCAGTTTTTAAAAAATCAGCTAATCTGTGGCATTTTTTATTTGATTAATCAATTACTAAAATAATTGTGAATTGTCGCAGCCCTATTAAATAGATTAATCACACACAGAATGAATAAGACAATTTCTAGAATTTATTTCTGCTAAATTTGATGACAAAATGTTAGATTAGAACAATAAACGGTACAGAAATGTTTCCACTGAGTACTTGGTCAAGGCTGCTTTTGGATGAAAAACTGTATCAATGTGGCGTAGCATGGAAGCTAACAGCCCGTGGATCTGATAGCCGTATTTTGTCCATTTTTATTAGTCTGATTTAGCAGTCTAATCTTCTTACTAACTTCAACCCATAATCATCAAAGACAACAAACACTTCAGATATGAAGGGTTTGTTTCCTTTTTGGATTAATTTACTGGAAAAAACAAACATTTGATGATGATATTCCTAATTTACTGAGATGTATTCTGGTTTTCTTCTTTTGTATCCTCCCTGAAGGGAGCACATCCAGCGTGTGTTCAGTGCCGGTCTGTGTGTGTGTGTGCCAAATTATGTGAAAAGCTGATCATTTGCTCTGTTTGCTTAACTTGTTGCTTTATGTTTCTTCATCAGGAAGTGTAAATAATATCTCATATCAATCTAACATTATGACATTAAGGATAATAACCTTTTTGTTTATTTTATTAAACACTAGGTAATTTCTCAATGGCAAAAGAGATGTTTTCATAGAATATGTGTAAAATTAAGACAGCAAAGACTAAAGTGCGTTTGAGGTTGGATTTAGACTTTTTGTCATGATCTCAAACTCGAACAAAAGACATTCTTTGCCTCAATCAGTAACTACGTCCTGTTGAAACACTCAGACAAGTGAAGGCCGCTTGATAGGAAACGAGGATGAAATATTAGCAACACTGTACAAGCATGTATTGTGCGTGCTCACAAACCAGAAAGACGAGTTTTAATGGGGGAATTAACTGTTCTGAGGGAGCTGCGTAGTTTATTGTCCCCTTGTCCACCTGGCAGTTTGCTAAAGAAAGATGAAATCTGAGATTTATCCCTGTTTTCATTGCAAATTCTCCTCTAAATCTCCTCACATATCTTGAGCGTCACTGGGACGTTCACGCGGAGGTTCTGTGAAGCCCTCAGAGCAGACCATGGCTCCTTTTCCAAATCTCTGGGAGTCCAACCAGCGGGCGACTGGGTTCCTTACACAGCTCTCGGTGTGAAGAGAGAAGTGCAAGAGACAAGTCATGTAAACAAACGGAGACATGGACTATGTAGAGTAACGAAAAGCTGAAGGTTTGGCAGACATCGGGTCCAAAACGTCGTTACATAGCTCATTATTGCTCCGTAAGAGGTGTGCGGTTTAGATGTTTTGGAAAACATGATTATTTATTTTTTTGGCCCCGCTCCTCAACTATTTATTGTTTTTGCCAGGCTTCTTACAAATTCATCTGCTGAAATGAGAGAGGATAGCTGACTAAATGAACCCCAGATCCCCACAGCAGAACTACCTGTTGGGCTAAGAGTTACATAAATGGATGTCAGCCTTGAGCTGACTCTGGCCCAAAGAAGACTCTCCTGACTTAGCTTTAATAAAAACTGTGAGATTAACAGAAAAAGTAAAAAAAAATAAATAAATAAATTTACATGCTTTTCAAAGTATCGAAGTTTATAGTCAGATTAATAAAGACTGTAAAATGCCATGAAGGTCCTGTGTGTAATAACTTGCGACAAAATTTTCCACTTTCAAAATAGCAGGTACCCAAGTAGGTGAGTATATGCGGCGTTGTTCCTTGGAATAGGATTGAAACTTCTTAAGGGCAAAAAGTTTTAATTTTTTTGGGTCTGCAGCAACAAGATATCCTACATTACAGCTGCTTCATAGAACGTATTGATGCTGCAACTGTAAGTAGCTTAGCTTACAGCAGTGCTGAGCCTCCTTTGTTTATTAAAGTTTTGTACTTACAAGAAAGATAAATTTGGCTTTTTGTGAAAAAAATGTTTACCTTTAAACAAACTCTAGACATCACTGTTAAAGTATCACTGATTAAAATCTACAATTGGCAAGCTAGTACAGAAATCTGCAGACTAGCTAGCTATACTAGATAGCTTTACTGTGTTTGCAGCAAATATAAGCTTGGTTTAAACGTCTTATTGTACAAAAAGCTAGCTGCACAGTTGGTAGCACTGTTGCCTTGCAGCAAGAAGGTTCTGGGTTTAATTCCCAGCCTGGGGTCTTTCTGCATGGTGGGTTCTCTCCAGGTACTCTGGCTTCCACCCACAGTTCAAAAACATGACTGTCAAGTTAATTGGTTTCTCTAAATTCTCCCTAGGTGTGAGTGTGCATGCATGGTTGTCTGTCTCTGTGTTGCCCTGTGGTGGACTGGCAGCCTGTCCAGGCTGACCCCGCCTCTCGAATGTTAGCTGGAGATAGACACTAGCAACCCTCCCAACCCCACTAGGGACAAGGGTGTATAGAAAATGGATGGATTGTACAAAGACCAGAACAATAAAACTGTGAAATATTTAATGCAATAAGCTTCAAAGAACCACTGCATATTTTAGTGGGTAGGCTATATATATTTTTGCTTTAGGTCAACACTTGAAAAAACATAATAGCTAGCTAACCAGTAGTATGCTGTAACTGGTGTGGGGCAGAGATTGCAGTATGTTTAAGGTTGTTTTTAGGTTTAGGTTTTTAATCCTTACATTTTAAAAATTATTATATACTTTGTTACTGGAAACTGGCTGCCTACCATTAACAATATAAGCTGTAGGTTCAATATTTTTCCTGGGGGAGAGTTTATCAAAAAGATTATTCTTTGGATGAAACAAGATATCATTCCATCCTGCAATAAGGATGGGTCACTGCTGGGAGAAATTGTAAATGTTGATATGAAAGGAAAATCAAACATGATTTCAGGAGCAAAGTCCTTAGGGAACATTGGACCAGGAATGACATCCGCACCTATATTTACCTACATCAGCAAAAACACTTCATAGAAACCGTGAACGGAGGAAGGCTGATTATTTGAGCCTCCTTTGAAGCAGCAGAACCTCAAACACTTTGTAGTCACTGAACTTCTGCGTGCACTAAGCTATTTTTGATAACTCCATGTTCCAGACAGACAGAGGTCTTCTCTTCCTCCCTCTCTGACTATGACAGCATTACTATTTTTTTAACCACAATATAGAGACTGTAGCAACATCCTGTCTATCTGTCTCTCTGTCTGTCCTAGCTGTTCGTCCTGTGTCACGGCTTCCTGCAGCTCTCACAGCTGCTCTACAGCGCCTACTTCAGGAGCACCATCTCCACTATCGAGAGGCGCTACGGCCTCAACAGCTTCTCCTCTGGAACCATTTCCTCTCTCCATGAGGTAGGAGCCAAAAGCAACATCTCCTCATGAGTTGTAGGACTGAGACAGTGTGATCTTTCAGGGATACTGACGACAAAAGAGGAACTGAGGTGCAAGCAAGCAACACAAAGTCACATTCCCTGACATTTCAGATGGCGATATTGTATTTGAGAGACACGCATGTCAAGAGTAATGAGAGAGTCTGCATGTTCTCCCTACGAATCCCTCAAATATGCTTTTAATTTGTCTTCGATAAATGACCTGCGGTCAGGAGTTACAAACCATGTTGCCATGTTGACGTTATCTGAGTGTTTGCTTTCAGCATTGTGTTATGAAACCAGACCAAACGAGGCCGGAACATTCCATCTCAGTTCACGCTTTGGTTATGCAAAGCCACCTTAATAATGTTTTTGTTGAAATAATGGATCAAATGATTATGTGTACTTGAAGAGAGACGTCATCCATCACATCTGCATTTTCTGTCTTGTGTGGGTTATAGATCTGACTGGTTTGCTTCTCTGGTTGTGGTTCAAAGGTCAGCAACTGCATCCTGATTGTGTTTGTGAGCTACTTCGGCAGCCGGGTTCACCGTCCTCGCGTCATTGGCGTCGGCGGACTGCTGATGGCCGTCAGCGCCATGCTCCTCACCTTACCTCACTTTCTGTCGCAGCCCTACACACACGACTCGGCTTTGCAGAGTAAGAACCAGCTGCACGCGTAAACAAACACAAAGCCGCATGACGTCTGTCGGTGTCGAGTGGGTCCAGACCAGGGAGCTCACGAGTGTATGAACATGTCAAAGCAACTTTGGGTTTGCCTACAACACCAACAGCTTCTTAAGTGGACTCACCAAGAGTCTACAAGGTCCACTAACCCTCTTAAGTTGAACTTTAACAAACTGAAGGAACATTCATAATCTCTATGCTAAAAGCTACGAAGATTAGAGTCACCCTCAGGGTATTTCATTAGCAGTAACAGAAGCCTCCTTCTGATTTTTCATTTTACCTCATACTAATTATGTTGGATTCAGCAGAGGGCCAGAGAGGCTTCAGGGAATTAAAAATGTGCAGTTTCCCTTCATCAAACATCACTACTTGTATTTTATTTTTTTTGTACATCTTTCTTCTGATGTTTGACTATGTGTGTCTGCCTACTGCAATTCAGAGTTCCACGACCTGTGCATCCCACACAACACCACCACCAGCCCGGAGTCATGTGGTCGTGAAGATACCAGGCGCCTAGCTGACACCACGCTGGTGTGGATACTTATGGCCATCGCTCAGCTGCTGTTCGGCGTGGGCTCTGTGCCCATCCAGCCCTTTGGCATTTCCTACATTGACGATTTTGCAGGAAGTAAAAACTCCCCTCTCTACATAGGTGAATAACCTGCAGTTCAGAGATACAGGAGAAAATGGAGATGAGTTCAAGGGTCATGTTGTTGATACAGCGCTCTGTAAAAGTATTCTCCTTCAACTTCCTCCTATTTTCTGATGTTACAACCACAAGCCAACACTTGCTAGTGCATAATTGTGAAGTGGAAGAAAACTGATATGTCATTTATTCTTAAAAATTACGAGCTAAATAATTTGAGTTAATTTATGTAACCATGTTTCTCTGCATTTACAGCTTCAAGTCTTTTCAGCGTATGTCTTTACTAGCTTTGCACATCTAGAGACTGAAACAGTTCTTCACTTTTTCATTCAGAGGTCTGAACTTTAACACTCTCTATACTTTAATTTAGATAATGTCATTCTAGCTTTGGCTGTATTTTCAGTGTTCTTGTTCTTATCTTGTCTTTTTTTGTTATTTTATTTATAGGTATCCATTTAGTGTTGGGCATTTATCACATTAACATTTATTGTGACAAATTTCCAACTATGATCAATTTCATTTGTTGTTGTCATAATAAATTCCTGTTAGTGACATTTAACTCCCCCCAAAACTGTCAGTATTGTTGAGACCAATAGTTTTACTACTGTTCTCCACTATTTGTTCAATGAAACCATTAATAGATATCAACAAATTTGAAAATATGATTAAATGCGGATACAATCTGCAGTTTGATTAAATAAATTGCACGTCTTTATGTGGCAGGTGTCCTTTAAAGAAGGAATGTTTTTCAAGAGCAGTCTTTGTGTTTGTGGGACTATAATTGCTGACACACAGTTGTAGCCATACGGGTTCTATAAAAAAGAAGTAATAAATGGTTTGTATCATCACCTTTATTATCAGTTAATTTTTAAGTCCATATTGCCCACGTAGATATCCATTCAACAGACTTAAGACATCCAATTTTGAAAACCATGTAAAAATGTATCTTCCACTTCTCAATAATTCACTACTTTGTTTTTTCCACATATTTTCCTTACTACGCCCTGTAGAGGATATGTTTTTTTCTTTAATCTGATTTGTTGCATGAAAGTCTTTCCTGTGAGGAATGTATTTTCTCTGAACTCTGCCCCCTCGTTCACAGCCATCCTGTTTGCCGTGTCTGTGTTTGGACCGTCCCTCGGCTACCTGCTGGGCTCCGTCATGCTTCGGTTCTACGTGGACGTGAACAGAAGTGGCTCTGGTAACGACAAAGTCTTTTAAACACATCCTGCGGTTCATGTAGATTCAGGCTCGGTGTTCATCAAGGCTTCATTGCATTTCGTAGCGACTCAGAGGTCGGTTCTGTTTGTTTCAGGTGTAGTTACGGGGTTGAGCCCCGTCGACCCCGGCTGGGTGGGGGCTTGGTGGATGGGTCTGCTTATCATCACCGGCTTCCTGACCCTCTCCTCCATTCCTTACTTTTTCTTCCCCCGTCAAATGAGCTCTGAAGTAAATGTAAGTGTGACTATGACAAGACAGGTTGTGCATACAGTACTACTGTGATGGATATAGATTTGGCCAAAAGTTTACAAGCATCTTTCTGTTAAAAATGAAAGGATATAAGTGATGATTTTACAGTTTGAAGCTGTGGAAAAAATATTTTTTAGAAAATTGTCAAAGTTCTTTTGTGTTCTTTTACTGACCTCTGCTGGACGTATGTTGACATTACAAGTTGATTCTACTCCAAAACTATATTATTATTACAATTATTGAAGAGAATAAATGAAGAAAATCTGACATACAGAGAAAAATACATACCTACAAGGAAAAATGATGGGTTGGTTCACTATTCTACTGAAAGGTCATGAGCCATTTTCACTTTACTACATTTTGCCGCACATTTTTATCTAAAAGGTTTTATTATATCATTTCACCCAATTATGTACCAATGGCCTTCTTTAAGAGACCCACAGCATCACTAATCCTCCACTATACTGATGAGTGGGTATGAAGTGCTCCATATTTTTTTTCTTCATCACAGCTATCTAGAGTGATTGTTACTGACCAAAATTAAACTTAAAATTTCCAAAACTTATTGAGGAAAACATAAGGCAATTTTGGGGCAATTTTGTCCCGTAGCTGTTGTCAGCATACTGCAAGACAATATCTCCAAACAAAGCAGCTTTTTAACTTTTCCTGATGTTTCAGACAGGATCATCTGAAGCACCTACTGATTAGAACATGGTCATATAATCATAACCTTTCCTTGGGAAAGGAAAGCCGACATAACGTCTCCGTTTGCTCTTTTATAGATGTCGGAGACTGAGACTGACTCAGACGATAACTTACGGGAGAAGGATAGGTCTTTGCTTGAGTTCCTTAAATGTGAGCACATCTTAATTAGATATTAGACACATATACTGACTGTCCACGCTGCATTTTACTGATCAGTGTTCCTGTATTTGTTCTGGCCAGTGTTTCCTAGAATGTTCTTCCACCTGATGTCGAATCCTCTCTTCCTCTTGCTGGTCCTGGCCCAGTGCTGCTTTTCCTCAGTGATAGCAGGCCTAGCTAGCTTCCTTAGCAAGTTCCTGGAGAGACAATATGGGGCTCCAGTTGCCTACAGCACACTGCTAGTAGGTAAGTATGGCAGGAATTTATAGCTTCAGTCAGAATTGTACATTGATGTGTAAGATTGTTGTTAAAGTGGAACTAATGTCCATGTGAAAGCATAACTCAACCCCCGATAATATTTAGCCAAGAGACACTGAGGGGCGTGGCCTAATGTGGCAAAGAGAGGCGGGGTTGTGATCAGGACTGTTGCTGGCTTAGCGACTTTGTTGCTTTATTTGGTGACTTTTCAGACCTGCTAGGAACTTTTTTCAAAACAACAACTAGTGATAATTGTAGTGACTTTTTCTGTGTTATTGGAGAATCTTATTGAGGTATATAATTTTATATCTGAACGGGGGTGTAATGTAGATATCAACCAAGCCATGCCGTTGTAACCAATAGGAAAATTAAACTGAAGGAGGACAGCATTAAGGCTGTTTTAAGACAAATATTGGAGGATTAAACAAGTTTGCATTAAAGCGCCACCATTTGCACTAAAACGTGAAGACAACAAAAAGCCCATTTTATACAGTTTATGTAGTTATTCTTTAATTTGGAGGTTTTAATTATTTATGTGTATCATTTGAGACATTTTTTTCACTCTCCAAACATACTGTCATGGCCAGATAGCTCAATGAAAATGTTAATTTTGAAGCAGATATGGCTTTCTTGGTCTGTCAATTCTACCAAGAAGAGTGGTGAAATATCCAGAAAATGTCCAGAAGCTTAAAATTAATGAGATTCAAGTAAATAGCAAATCAAAGGTTCTAAAAT
>NW_015113913.1:66673-67723 GCF_001443285.1 Poecilia latipinna | reverse complement strand
GTGCCGTGTGTAAAAACCCAGTGGTCCGTGTTTCGCAGGGTCTTTGAATCTACCAGCTGCAGCGGTGGGGATGCTGATCGGTGGCTTCATCATGAAGAGGACGGGACTCACGGCGAAGAACATCCCTCGTTTCTCAGTTATCATGCTGACCATCTCCACCCTCTTCTGCATCCCTCTCTTCTTCATGGGCTGCGACACGCAGAAAATCTCTGGGGTCAATTACCCAGTTGAACCGCAGGGGTGAGTGCAGAATGTCCGGCCGGCACATGAGAGCTGCTTTACTCTGTTGCCTCACAGCTCTCTGATGTCTCACAGCCAGTACAGTTACCACTTGAAACATTTAGGAAACTTCTGATTTCACAAAAAGTCAGAGAATGTCTACGATAAATGTTATGAGCTCAGACAATTATTTGATATTTATATTTTAAAATATCCTCCAACAGGGGATATAAAACTCAAACTGGAAAAATCCAACATCCCAGTTCCTGTTTTTTTTTTTTTTTTGATTAATCTTTAACAATGTTACAAGTTTTTTTTACAATTTCATGTAGGCTTATCTTGATTTCTTAGCTCTTTTGTTTATATTAATTTTAGGGTTTGTGTAGATCTAAGAGATGCAGAACATCCCTCACATGGTGTTTCTTTCAGGTTTTACAGGCTGTTTTGTTTAAATGACAGCTCATATCAGCCTGGTTTAGAGTGGAAACCAGAAGTTTACATGCATCAAATAAAAGGACACATACAAGCTTTTTCCTCACTGTTTGAAGTTAAATCAGACGAAACAAGTCTTTGAATAATTAACACATTTTACATTTATAATTAACATTTTTTGAGTTGTGGTTCTATTAATCAATAATATGTTATTAATTAATAAAATCATTTGTGTGTGCAATGATTTTTGGGTGGAGCATCTTTTTGAAACGACGGGTCATGCCCCTTTGCCATGTCATCAGCGGGTCAAGCTTTTGTTTTTAGATCAGGTTTTGCACCAGAGAAAAGCTTTGTGCTTGCATATTTGTAACACATGCTTATCTCTAAATCTCTCCAAAG
>NW_015113913.1:0-61130 GCF_001443285.1 Poecilia latipinna | reverse complement strand
GCTTTTATTAGCTAATCAAAAGCCTTTTAAATCATAGATTGCAGAGGAATTGGTGTTACAGACAAAGTGTGGAAACTTAAGAGCTTGTGAAAAATCTTCCAGCTGGTGGATTGAGTGGCTTATGTGTTAATTCAAACCAGACGTCTTGCAAACCAACTACCGTACTCAATATTAAAGGTCAAAGGCAGACGTTACGACTCGCAGCTAGCTTAGAGGATCAATGTACAAAAGTCAGGTTAATTAATCTTTGCTTTCTGTGAAGGTGGAAATCAAGCATCAAGTCACACACACAAATATCTAAATAGGTTTCAGTGTTTAATTTGCATGAACTGCTGCTGATGCCTCTTGATAGTCTTATTAAATACGCAGAAAAAAAAATCATCATAATTCCAGGCACAGAGCCTTCAGCGACACATAAAGACAATTACAAAGTTAGCCTTCTATCAGTTGAAGAATATTTTAGGGTCAAAGGACTAATGTTCCAAAAAGATCTAGAGAAACTCATTTATGCATTTGTTTTTAGTTGGATTAATTGCTGCAACAGTGTCCTCACAAGTCTGCCTGAAGATAATCCATCCTTCATCCAGAACGCTGCTGGTGGTGTTCTGACTAAAACCAGGACGATAGAGCACATCACCCAGTTCTAAAGTCTTTACTCTGGCTCCCTGCAGCTTAGAGAATAGACTTTAAAATACTGCTGTTAGTTTATAAATCGCTAAATGACTTATCTCTAAGATACAATAAAGATCTGCTGTTGTTGTATCAACCTTCCAGACCTCTCAGGTCTTCTGGTTCTGGTTCTGCTCTGCATCCCCAGAAACAGAACCGAACATGGAAAAGCAGCATTCAGCTTCTATGTACCACAAATCTGGAACAAACTTCCACAAAACTGTAAAACAGCTGAAACACTGAGTTAATTTAAATCAAGGTTACAGACTCACATATTTAAAATTGCCTTTGATTAATAATAAAATTCATTTGGACACAAAGCTGTATAGCTAATGCTAGTAACAATAATGTCACTTTCTCTTTGAATACAGGTATTTACTAACTGCAAGTGTGTATCTGGGGCTGATGGCCAAGTCAAACCAGGTCATTGTCCCAACAGCTGCTCTCATTATCTCCTCCCAGTCATACTGCTCATCTCTCTAGCTTCGCTGATTGCCTGCCTCACTCACAATCCACTGTACATGATGGTGCTCAGGTAAAGAAATATGTCGATGTGGGCACATACACAGACAAATTTGTTGGTATCTATGAGTTAAAATCTGCAGTAGCACAGATGTATTCTTGAAAAAGTCTGTCCTTAATTTAGGCACAAATATTGAGTTAAGTGGATCACACTGACTAAAAGTCATGTTTTTTTCTTCATTTCAGATGCGTTTCCTTTGACGAGAAATCATTTGCTATAGGACTTCAGTTCTTACTTATGAGAGTATTAGGTAAGTTCTACTTTTCCTAATTACATACTAGATAGAAAAGGATTATTTTTTTATATTTAAATAAATAATTAATATTAATATCAACATAAGATTTTGTCATTATGTAGGCTAGAGGAGGACAGATTTCTGCTGCTGACTAAATTAGGAGAATCTGATTTAAAATATAAATAACCAATTAATTAGAAAAGGTACTGCATAGTGGTAAAACCTGATATTCATACACTGAAGAAAGACATGTTTTTTCTCACTTTCTGAAGTTAAATCATATCAAACGTTTATTGTTTTAGATTACTTCAAATTACCAGAATTATTTCTGTTTGCTAAATGCCAGAAAATCTGGTGAGGATGTTTTCTTTTAGACTTATTTTGTTACTATCCTTGAACTCAGGCTTAAACTGCCTTTTAAAATGGTTTCATTTTGGAAATAACATTTTGGGCATCAAATACAGTTTTATACTTAAGTATGTTTTTTTTTTTTTTTTTGCTTTTGGGGGAAAAATGTGTTTGTGTCTTTTTATTCAGTGTATCTAAATATCTGGTTTCAATACATATTTGGATAAATTTAGATATTGCACAGTTTGGGTTTCCTTTTAATATTTTTCAGTAAGATGTACTGTTGCTTTTTTTTTTTTTTTTTTTGCACAACTGCTCACTCAAAAGTTTTTATTTAAGTCCTTTCTTGATTGTCAGTGTTGGATTTTGCAGCATCAGTTCTTGCAGGCCAGACCAGTTGGGTTCAGATTAAATACCAGTGCATTAGCTGATCTTAAGCATACAGGAATACAAACCGTTTGAGTGCTGTCCTCCAAAACTCACGCTGCCTCCGTCACTGTTAGCCTGGCTTCCGGCTCCAGCGCTCTTTGGGACGGCCATCGACATGTCTTGTATCTGGTGGAAAAACGTGTGCGGAAGGAAGTTCAGCTGCGAGTACTATGACAACACCCTCTTCAGGAGCCGGTGGGAACATTTACGACTGAATAAATGTATGCCTGCACTTTGAACGTATTCATCGTGTTCACTAATGATCATTTACCTTACCCCTGCAGATACTTGGGTTTACAGGTGGGTTATAAGATCGTAGGCATCTTCCTGCTGATCATCCTGGGTTGGAAGGCAAAACGGACCCAGGAGTACGATCTGGAGAAGAAGCCCGAAATCTGAGTGTGATCTGGCTGAGACTCGTCTCATAGCGACGCTGTGAGGTTGGAACATTTTGAGGAAGACTGTTCCTTGGAAGGCTGCATCTATAATAAAGGATGAAATTACGATTAAAAACTGTTAAATATCTTTGAACATTACGTGTTCGTGTTAGGCTGGAATGGACTTGGGTTTCTGTTTGCATTGGCAACATACTCTATAACTAATGAACTATATAGCTTAATATTTAAGTTATTTTCTACATATTTGTCTCATACCCTGAGACATCATTAACAACACCAAGAATGGTTTCATGTATAATCGTATGTAACTTTTTGATGAATTTTCAGATATTAAGCACCTACACCTACCTTTTATATTTTTAAATAAAATAAATTATGCACCTAAATCATGCTGTGTACAGATCTGGTCATTGAACATGTTCTGTGTTTTGCCGTTTGTCCGTTTAAAAGCTGCTTTGAGATTTTGTGAAACTATTCATCTCTTAAGATCAGCTAGCAGCATCTGTTGCTTCGACAGGGTGGCGGCTGCATCATCCTGTAAGAATGAGTTTCTTCAACAGGGAAGTTTATCAGAGACATAAAGATAACTGTTCAAAATAAGAAATATTTATCCCATGCAAATTTTCTTTTCAGACATCACCTGCTTAATAAACACAAGTTTACCTTGACGTTTTTTTTTTTACAGATTCAGAAAAAGAGTCAGCAAATATTGTGACAAAAATACCCAATAAAGGGGCCTCTGATGAGACCCTTCAATTCAAATAGTTCTGAACTGTATAGTGAAGATCTTGTTAGTGAAAAATTGTTTGTGTAATGTTCTTTTTTTTCCCCTTTTCCCTATAAAGAAAGATGAATGAATACAAAAAATAATTGTATTTTAGCCTTCAATGTGACACTTCATTTCCCCAGGCTCTTAGCAAACATCAGAACATACTGATGGTTCAAAAGTTGGATAGATTTTCTCCCTATAATGAATCAAAATCATACGTAAAAAAAAATGCATTTTTATATTGTACGGTTGCCTTTGTCTGGTATGGAAATTTATTTGATGTTGTGAATCATTGGATTAAAAGATTATACATTTGTGAGAGGGCAAATACTTTTATTATTGGAAACATCCCTGCAGGTTATGCTTTTACCAAGCAAATCAAATGAGCCAATCTTAAACAACTTAACTCTATTTAAGTTTAATTAGATTCAGTAGAACCCAACATTTTAACATGGGTGTGTAAACTTTGAGAGCTCTTGAAATGTATCTTGGTGTGCCAACCGTTATTTACTTTCCGATTCTCAAATTGGTTTCTGTTTTTGTGTCCTAGTATTTTGATAGTTTCCCTCCAGTTACATCCATAAAAGTTCGTTTTATCTATATTAAATCGCCATCTCTCTCCTCTCCATTACACATGACGTCATTTTATTTTCATGGCTGTCAGTCGTTTGAAAATGCGCATGCGCGTGGGCCCGCCTAAACACTCCCCCCTAGCGTCACGGAGCGGGCGGTGCAGCATCAGCGGCTCGTGCCCATCACGAAGACTCGAAGCTGGAAAATCGCCGCCCCATTCCGTCGAGCATCTTCACCAACCGAGCACCGAAGTCCTGTCATTCTGTCCTCCGGCGTCCGTAGTCGGCCCCCTTCGTCCTCCTCAAAATGTCCGTGGGTAATGACTTTGGGAACCCTCTAAGAAAATTCAAACTCGTCTTCCTCGGGGAGCAGAGCGGTAAGAAATGCTTTTATTCACGCCAGAAGAAGTTCGTGCTCGGTTGTTTGTCAAGTGAACTCGCTGCACCTGCTGGTCAGACGACAAGTTCATGGACATTTAGCTAGCTGCCGTGGCCGCGGGGCGTCTCTGTGGGGGTTAAGGGATGGGAGCCAGAGTAGGAGACGGACTTCAGCGGTGAAATATGCGCTTCCCAGTTTGTTAGAGAGTGAGTGTGTGGGAATTAGGGCGTCACTTTAATGGAAACACCGAGCAGTCTGAAGCGCAGCGTTGCTTGCTTGGTTGAAGTTTATAAAGGACTGGAGATGCGGTGATATCCGCCTCTAGTATATCGGTTAAATAACAACCCGGAGCACCATCACAAGTCATGGTTTGTAGAGTGAAGGGAGGCTGAAAACGGCGTGGGGTGTGACGCTGCTGTGGATGATACAAGTTGTTTGTTTCTTCTTTTTTTTCTGATTCCGATATTCCGGTGTGGAGACACACCCAGGTTGTCAGCGGCGGTGAGATAACTTGTATGGCTGCAACCTTTGTCCTTGGTATTGTTCCAGACTGACCAAGTTCGTATGTTTTTGAACGCTGACCCGCCTTCTGATGTACATGTTAGTGGATGAAGCGCAAAGTACTGAATGATGAGCATCGTCACACCTTTTGCAACTCTCTCTTTCTCTCTCTCTCTGATTCATCCGTGTCTTTTCCTGAGCTCTGCACTCCATCCAGAGCTCTATATGCCCACACCCTCAGACAACCAACAGCGTCTCATTTTCTAAGGCAACTAAATTGTTTTCCACAAGATTACACTTAAGCTGGGCAGGGACGCCAAATTCTAAATCTCCAGGTTTTAATTCAGCCTTTTCAACAGGGCACGTCTGTTTTTTTTTTATGTTTTATATGGTCTATTTCTGAGGTCTTTAGCAGCTAAATGAACCCCATTAGTCATGGCTCAGTGCTCAAGTCTTTTCTATTGATCGTACATTACAGCGGGGTCATGCATTTTTATTAAATAATTGTAATAATAATAATAATTGTACAAACTGTGGATTGTATATAATCTGAAGAGTGTTTGTCAGGCAGATTAATTACAGAACACTGAACATGTCTTAACCTCTCCACATGGAATAGACAGGCTGTTGGTACCAGAGAGATTTAGGTAATTATTTGTTTAATTAATGCAAGGCTGGCTAAATTAGTTATAATCTGGACTAGGATTATCCAACCCTGGTCCTCGAGGGACATCTTAGATTAGTTCCTTCTCTACCAGAGCTGAATTATTGACTGAACTACCTCCTCAGTATGTGATAAAGTTCTGCAAAGGCTGAGTAATGAAGCAATTATTTGATTCAGATGTGTGGAACTGGGAGAATTTGACATTTTCAGGACCCTGGCTCCACAGAACTGAAGTTGGACACCTCTACCGTAGAGTGTCAGTATTTATAGAGAGGTAATTTATGTTTTTCCTATTGTAAATTGGTTACATAAGAGACTGGATGTCGGTCAGTCTCTTCTGTGTTGCAGATACATGCTTATTTATCTGCAAAACTTTTCTCCCTTTTAATAAATTAAATCAAAATACCACAAAACAATTTCTGAATTTGGAATCCATAGAAGAAAAGTACAAGTAAAACATTCCCAGGTTTTTTCAGTTTAAAGAGTTTTCTTTTGGTGGATAAGACCAAAAAAAAAATTATTGGAGTCAATAATTCTACTACGGTTCAACCACCTTCAAATATTGGAGGTGGTTGAACTTTTTCACATCTTGTCTTGCTACAAGCGCAATATGCGGTATTTCATTGGAATCATAGACCAACACAGAGTAGTGAAAAGACTGTGTCAAAACTTTTGGCTTTCAGTCAAAATGCTGTGTGTGGCAGAAATGCGTGGGGAAGCTGGTTGGGGTTGATGAGAATTATGATGGAGCTAAATAGAGAACAGTACTGGAAGAAAACCCTTCAGAGGCTGTGAAAGTTTCAGGACTTGAGCAGTGCTTCATTTTCTCACAGGACAACAGCCAGAGCTGCAGTGGATTGTTTTACATAAACACATATTCAGAATGTCAGATGGCCTAGTTAAAGTCCATATCTAAAGGGAGAATGAGTGATTTTAAAAATGCTCTCCATCCAACCAGATTGAGCATCTGCTCTTTTGCTAGAATACCTAAAATTTTTCAGTTCGGTCTCCTGCCTTGGAGAGCTGTTGGAGACAAAACACAGAATACTTGTAGTTTTAACTGCTACAAAAGGTGGCACTAGTAATATTGATCTTGGTGCTAGTATCGATCCAGGAAGGCTGAATAAAAATGCATGACATAATTCTTCAGTTTCTGTTTTGGTTTTATATTTCATAGTAAAGGAGGCGATATGGAATTTTAACATGATATTTTGTGGTACTATTTTGATAATGATTATGCCTCCAGTTAAGTATGATGTAGGATCTGTGATGCTATGGGCCGGTTTCTCTTCCAAAGGTCATGGGAACTTTGTTGGAATGTATGGCATGTTGAACCACCAGAACATTTTAAATAAAAATCTGGTGGCCGTTGAAAGGCCAAAACAGTGCAGCACTGTGGATGATCTAAGATGATTGTGCCAAAGATCCCTCCTACTGCATGCTCCATCCCCTGTTAAATGTTGAGGAAGATCAAATAGTTTCTTCTGGCAAAATGGCTCATACAAAGTGTTAACAGGAGTGGTACCAAGTAGAAGACAACTGGACTTCTTTTATAACTTGGCTGTTGCCTTCCACTCAAAAAAAATCTTGTTTCCAGCACAGTCTGAGCTTTTTCTCTTTTACTTGGATTCTCCTCACTGGACCAATCAGCGAACACAAGGAGAAGTTACAGATGATGACGTTGTAGTCTGCCAGTAGTTTTGGCAATGGCAGCAGAGGAAGGGAATGCTCTTGAATGTTCTTGAATTAACATTAACAGTCATCTTGGTCACATCAGCACTTCTCTCTTTGAAGGGGAGGATGGTCAGGGAATTTCCAGTAAGATTCATAATGTTGAACTGGCCCATTACGTACGTCAAGGACAAACGTTAGCGACTGGGTAAAATTTAAAACCTAAACATAGCCCACACCTCCAGGAAGAAATCGTTTCTCAATAGCTGAGAGTCCAGACCTCTCGGCTATTGAGCAGGACAATGGACTGGTTCTTACCAGGCTGCTAATTTTGTTTCTTGAAGACAATTCACCTCTCCTCCAAAATACACTCTCAGTCCTGAACATTGTTTGGACATTAATGTCGCTGATGAGGCCGTTACTGGTCCTACCCTCCATTTAGCTCAGTGTTTGGGTTGTTGTTGCCTGACAATTCAAATATGTCTCTATGGTGGCCATGTAAGTTGGAACTGCTATAGACCTCCTCTAGAGAAGAGTCAGGCCTGCAGAGTTGTTGTTAGAAAGATGAAATCTGAAGTAGGCCTGTCACAATAAACAATAAATCAATTACTCGCATGATAAACTAAAAGAAACTCAATCATTTTCATTTGCTCGATTTATCGTTTTTCTTTCTTTTTTTTTTTTTTAACCAAAAACTGAGTGATAAAAGTCGTCAGTCTGGTGCTTTGGTCTCAACTAGCCCTTTTTTGAAAGATAATTTTGTTTACAGAGATTTCATAATTTATTTTGATTGTTGTTTCTGTAGTTTTTTCTTTATTTATTTTGGATATTTCAGTTGTCTTCCAAATCCAATGTTTAAATGTTTGAGAATGTGTTGTTGCCATTATTACTATTATATTACTTGAAAATGGTCTCAAAACAACAATATTATAATTTATTGCAATAAGTTCTGGGGCAATTTATCGTCCAGCAAAATTTCTTTGTGACGAGCCTAATCTGAAGTCACCTCCTCTGTTTAGTGCTGAAAACATTCATAACATAACAAACATAAATTCACTCGTCTCAAATCTGTCTTTCTTGTCCAAAGTGTTCACATTGCTGTCCTTAAATAAGTGTCTCTTGTCCCTGTTTTGTATAGTGTTAGCTAAGCAACAAATTGAAGGAATTTAGGTGCAAAATATCAGTGAGAGTTGTTGCTTTTATATTCAACCAACTTGGAAAGCTTTCAGGATGACTGGAATTATGAAATTGTATGTGTGTGAAATAATAAAATAACTCGGTTCCATTTGTTGTAAACTGTATGGAGGTCCACCACCTACATCTGCTATTCTTTTGACCTTAATAATTTAAGTAATCATGTTAAATCAACTTTGCACAGATGATGCTGTAATGATGTGAAAGGTGTTGTCATGAGAAATTTCTCCATCAGGAAGTTTTACACACACACTTCCTAGCTAAAGGAACACAGAAGGAAAGGTGTGTGTTTGTGTTTTTTTTATGTGTTACATCTTGAACTCAACTCACTTAAGCAACTGGCTTCAGAAGATGCGACCGCAAGGCGCTGTTTCCTCACCAGTACATTTATTATGAAAGGATGGCATAAATTGGTGTGTCAGCCTCTGAGAATGTGCAATGAAGTGTGTTCTATCTCACACCATATGTGTACTAAGAAAATAAAAAATAAAATTACAATAAAGTCATAGTATTACAACTTTATTTTCGTAAATTATGATTTTTTTTTTCTTGTAGTATTGACTTTGTTCCCAAAGTATTATGACTTTATTCTTATATTATTATGACTTCTTGGATTATTTTGACTTTATTCCTGTACTATTATGACTTTATTTTTGTACTACTATGACTTTCTTCTTGTATGACAGGGTTTCCCACAGTGTACTATAAGCCTGGTGGGCCACCAGGCTTTACTTGTGCCCCTCCAGGCTAAACTTTGTCTTTTTAAAGTGTTTCCATTTTTAAGACTTTATAGTTGATCAGATATTTTAAAATTTCCTGTCAACTTTAAGCATCTTTTAATTCAAAAACATGATGGGGCGCTGGATGAATGACTGCTCTAGCGCCCAACCACCGAGCTTAGCAAGTTTTCTGGGGGAAACCTTCTACGAGTTTATTCTCATAATATTATGACTTAATTCTCGTAATTTTATTTTATTTTTTCAGTATGGCCCTAATACTCCATTACAGTACTGTAATTTTGGATCCACAAGAGAGAGTATTTTAAACTTATCTTTTAAGAAAATGTACTGAGAAGATTTTTTTTTTTTTTTTTTTTTTTGTAGCTAGTTGAACCTTCGGAGGTTTTCTTGGCTTCATAAGGTTGGCCTCATTCTATATGGTCTAAAAATGGTTTGAGCTTTTGAACTCCAGAGGCTCATCCAGTGTGTGCACTGAAATCTCCCAGCCACCGGCGTTATCGGCGTGAGGAGACTCTGTTTGTCAACCGTCCAGACAGCGCCGTGTCTCTGTGTGTCTCCGACATGTCTGCAGCTGGCGGCCAGGCGGGTGTGAATCCAATCAGTTCTGCTTGTGTCATTTATTAACACACACACGTCTGGACTGGAGCGTGTGTTAGGAACGGATGTGTGAGAGCAGATTGAAGAAAAGGCCTCCTGTTTTTTTCCCTTTGAAGGGTTCTGGTTCAGCGATGCTGAAGTCTCTGAACGGAGCATCTATAAAGGGAAAGCTAGCACGATGTCCTGCTTTTTTTTTTTCCCCCCATAGAAGAATGAGCTAACGTCAGAAAGAGAGGGGCTCTGGAGTAAGTAGGTGGAAGCAGGCAGAGTGTTAAATGAGCTGTCAGGAAGTCCTAACTCCTGCCTACTTCTCTGGTTGTTTCCTACTTTCCCTCTACAAAGACTTTAGGCTGAAGATTTTCCTCAACACGGCTAAAGAGGCTTTAAACAAGCTAATCAGCTGTTTCTCCACCCTGAATGCAAGCAACTACGTCATTGTTCGCACACCTCCCATTACTGATCAGAGCTTTCTGGGTAGCTGATATTGGCTGTTTTTTTTGTTGTTTTTTTTTGTTTGTTTGTTTGTTTGCCCTCCCCCCTCAACAGAAACACCGGCCGGTTGTTTGGCTGTAATCCCCCTGCCTTCAAGCTTCATCTCCCTTTAGATAAACAGATGGAAAATAAATGTGTGGTGCGGTGGATATATTGCTGTTGTGAGCTTCTGCTGCCTGAATCAAAATGCCATCTTCCATCTTTGACTGCACAAAGATTGCCATCGCACAAACACAAAGTGCTGGTTTCAAAATAGTGCTGACTCACCAGATCTGTAAGCTTCATAGCAGGCTTTAGCTGCTTGCTGCTAATGCATGAATCACTTTGTCTGCAGGAAGCAGCATTTCTGAGCAAAATGAAACTGAGTTTTGGTTTTCCTGGCCAGGGAGCTGCAAACCCATTTCCCTTACTAAGGCTCTAAAAACCACAATTGCAAATACAATCAGTGCATATCAGCAGCACTCATCCACATGCATAGAAAATGCAAAAAAATAAAGTACGTGTGTATCTAAATGTACTAAATCGTTGACTACCTGTAATGTTAGCTCGTTGTAGACAGCAACTTGTTTAATTCAAAGCATATCTGAAAAGTGCTTCTGGGACTTGGTTTAGTACAGTTGTTAAAATAATCAATATAATCTGTTTTAACAAAAGGAATTTTATTTGGGTCAAAATCAATACAAATGGACTGATTTTTATTTCCTCAAGTTGTCGCACAGCTTTATAATCAGCACTGTAGAAACACAGATATCCTGCCTCTTCTCTCTGCAGAGGCTCTGAGCAGACATGGCTCACTATCACTGTTTCCACTGACCGTGTAATTGCGCAGTTTGACCTTTCAAATATAAATTTTCTTAATGGAAACGTGTCAATTTTGAAAAAAACTCATATTTTTTTGATAAAATGTTTTGGCACTTGGAATTAGTTTTTTTTTTTTTTTTTTTTTGTCAAAACTGCAGTGGAAATATTTTTTTCGCATCACATGAGTCACTTGATTGATGTCAGGAAGTAGTTGGAGGATGACAGCGCAGCATGTTTAACAATTTACCCCCTGAACAAACTTATTCTTTGTGTGGTTTAAATTTGAGTTTTTATTTAACAGAAACACTGCAATTGCAAAATTGTGTTCTTTCGACATTTGTGGAATATTGACAAATTTTTGCACACATTTGCATTGGAAACGTGTCTTGTGAGCTACTCCTGAAAGATTAAGACTTCAGTGTTTCATTTGTTTGAAGACTGAAAGCTATTGCTAAAAGAAACTCTTGCATGTATTCTGCAAATTTACTCGGAGTTGTGCTGTAAATAGATTTGGTAGAATTTAAGAATAAAGGACTTAAAATTATTGTGTACCTTACGTTGAAGACAAAGTCCAGCCTTTATCTTTTAGTAACTTTCCTCAACCATGATTTAGTTGTCAAAGGATAACTGGGAAACTTTAACTTTACACCTAAATGCAACTTCTCATCTTGTGTCTGTGTGTTTTTTGTAGTATGGATATCCAGTTTCCAGTAACTTGGCAAATGGAACATGTTTTCACACAGTGCAGCTAAAGATATCTTGTTTTATAGCTGTGACAGGCAGCGCTAGCCTAGTGCCACTGATTGAATGTTTGCCTCACTACTTTGAGAGTATTGTTAAGGATGCACGTCCGAAAAGAAATGCCTCAGCATAAACTTTCAAATCCCGATTAAATGCAGTTGTTGATCTTCTGCCAGCTATGTCAGATTTATCAAGTTATCACTTTAATCTGCGCTGTTTACTATGTGCCAGGCAGAGGAGGCTATATGTCATTTTTTATCGCCTTTGAGGATCAGTGCACACAATGATGCATTTCATTTCCCCCAAAAGTTAGAACCGAGACCTGCAAATGACATCACAACTAGAGCTGCACAATATATTGGAAATGCATTGCATAATGGGATAAGTATTACACTTCCAATTTTCAAAGCAATATAAAGCAACCTGGAACAGTATCTTTTCTTGCTGAATTAAATACTACACAAACGTTTGTTGTTGATGCATATGAAAGGGTTTAATAATGTGTTAAAGGGCAAACTGTACAAAATGAATTCCTAACCTGCCATGCAGTTTCATAAGCGGACTGTATTGTGTACATTTGTTGATAAAATTATTATTTCATTGTTTCAAATGTCATTTGATATTTAAGAATAGACTTGGAACAACAGATGTAACTTGCCTCTTAAAGAGCTATAATTGTACACTACATGGCACACAACGCTCACTATAGCAGGAAAAAATAACAGTGAAATCAGCGCAACATACCCCGTCCTGTAATACAGTAGATTCCTGTGAATTTTACACCCTTCATCCCAACATACAAGCTCTACAAATAAAACGGAGCAGGAGTTTTTAAAGAGACAGGCCCAATTTCAAGGTGTTAAGTTATGGAGTCAGTTTTCTTCTAAGTCATATTTTTACAACAATAGTAAAAGGTTGTATAGCTATTGATTGTGCTGTAAAATCCCACTATACTCCTGGATAATACTGCCCCTTTAAAAGTTACATTTGGCTTGAAAATCCTCACGAGAGCAAATACACGAAGCACAAAGTGCAACAGAGCTTTGAACAACACTGTGCTGACTACTTCAGCGAGTGTTTGCAACTTTTATCGACACGTAATAATTGCATAAACAATTGAAATTAGTATATTTCATTGACTGAATATTTAAAGACATGCTGCGCATTCCCCAGCTGTTTGTACAAACTTTCTAACTCAAATCACCATGAAGTACGCTGTGGTCTCCCTTCGTTTTTAATAAGGCTTGAACACTAACCTATAACGCATATAAAACCACATTTCAACCGAGCAGTGGTTGTTCTATATTTATGTGGTACAATCAGTGACTGAGTCTTCACAGTCAAGCTCAGCCCATAATGAACAAAATGTGGCTGCAGCCCAAGCAGTGATGTGTAGAAACGTCTGTTTCAGTTCTGCCTTCCTGTTATCCGACCAGAAAAGATTTTATAGGCAGGAAATGACAACACAGGGTTATAACAAGCACACTGTAAAAAAAAAACAGTTGCTCACTCTTCCTAACTCGGTTAAGTTTTATCAACTTTGTCAAGTTTAAAACGTATAGTAAAAGCTGTTGCTACAACTTCAATCAATTTGACCATGACTAGCAAATATATGAAACTAAAAATGACCAGTTAAGAGAAATAAAAATTAAAAAAAATTGCCCGAACTTAAATTTTTTACATTATTACATCAAGTTGTCTTAGCATATTTTTTTTTTTTTGTAACTTGACTCATTTCTAAGTTAAGTCAACTTTGTAATGTTCATTTTCTTCATTATGTCTAAATGAAAAACAGTTTTATGGACATTATTTTATTCAGATCAGGAACATTTTCAGATTTCATACATTAAAATGTTATAAATTTCCACCAAAAAACAAACAAAAGTTCATTTCTGGGTTTTGAAAATGCATGCCTTCACATATGTTATAATTTTTCTGAAGGAAAATAATTTGAACAAAACAATACATTTGTATTAACTCACTATATATAATATACATCATAATGCTTTGTACTATCTTAAAAATTCCTGAATCTTTTAACTTTCAGCTGTTGATACTTAAGTGTCGCAACACTTAAATCTCTAGCCCTGGTGTTCAGCTGTCTAAACTACGAGCTGTAGAAGAAGATGCGGTTCTTGCATAACACGACACGTTTCAAAAGTAGAGAGATGGCAAATCCTATTTAAGCACAATGCCAGTTGCTCAAACAGAACAGCTCAGTGAATAAAATCCCCGCTGTGGAAGACGGCTGTCATTCACCCAGCATGAGAGCTGACACTTCACTGAGTTCAGCAGGTCTCTGTCGGTGTTTACCCTTTCCCCAGATGAGCCCTCCAGCCTCAGCCCAACCTTTGCAACATTCACGTTGCTCTCCTTCTTTTGTGTTAAATTGGAACTCTTTGTGAATATTTGCTAAAACAGATGACTGTAAAATTCATTTGTCTCACCGAAACGAGGAGTCATTGGGCTGAACATTCATCTTTTCAGCTTCGTATAAAGGGGAGTGTTTTATCTCACTCTGTGGGCAAAGAAATGAATCACCAGCTGATGACTTGCAGAGAAACAGGTGGTGGAGATGCTGTGGGAGCAGTCTGATGCTGCGTGTGCTCAAAAGTGATGTCCAAATTGATCAGAGATGGATATTTTTAGAAATATTTGTCTTTCTGCGCCCCCCACCCCAGTTTAAAGCTCATCGTGTTTTTGTTTTTTTGTTTTTTTTCCCCCCTCAACAAACAGGAAGTCTTTTGTCCTCTCAGATTTTTTTAAAATGTGTTTTTACATCGTCCGTGTTTTTGAATCATCCATAATCCTGTACAGTTCCTGTCCTGGACGTTCCTTCAGCTCTGGGAGTTGAACCTCGTAGCAATTCGTCATTTCAAATGCAGCGGCTGCAGCGCTGCCTTTTGTGCTCTTGCAGATCTGCAGAAGGAAAGCTGAGGTTCACTGGGTGCAGTCTGCCTTGAGTCAGCATTTTGAACGGTTTTACCCTCAACCAGGTCTGCCGTGCATATTTGAAAGATTAGATTATCCACTTTGTTCTGCATCCCTGTCTGTCTGTTGATCTGTCATTCTGACGCTCTTGAGGATTTATTTTCTGTTTTATTTTCTTTGTTTTTGTTTTTTCTGGTCCCTGTTTGACAGAGAAAGATGGTAGCAACTCATCAGCTTTGCTAACTGAAAACACAAATTAGTTCAAACAAGAATATCTTTGATGAGATGATTTTTCAAATAGAAATATTAGTTATAAGCTGTGTACAAAAGGGGAAAAAAAGGAGGAGGTCAGGCCATTCTGACCCAAACACTTATAGGTTCTATATATTGATTCTGGCTCTGTAGTCGGGTCAAGTGAAAGGACCTGGAAGCCTCCGTTGGGACACCTTGACTTGCCTTGATTCCAGTAACTGCTAGGATTGAATGACATTAAGGTTGCTGCTGGTTTTCTCGCTGCCTCAGTATGAGAAAAGAGTGGAGTTGAATTTAAGTGTGAAAATCTTAACCCTGTTATTGCAAATGTCACATTGGTTATTATTTATTTGCACTTTGACTCTTTCTGACCTGAACTAGGAGATCCACTAAAGCAAACCAAACATCACTGACTTACAAATGAATTCTGTTTTTGAAAATGTTAAAACGTTTCACAGTGAGCGCCCGCTGTGATGGCACCTCTCGTCCAAACATAGGTGGTAAACGATCACTCATGGCAGGATTCACAGAAATACTTTCAGCACTGATCTTGTATCGTTTTATATTGTGGTGGACCTGTTAGAACAGGTCAAAGCTATTTAAAAACCTGAAACCAGCCACAAAAACAAATGAAATTAGTGCATTTCTACTGAATCTTGCATCGATGCAACTCCTCCACTTCCTCTGTTACCTAAACTATTAGTTGAGCCCAAGATGATTCATCTCCAGGCAGACTTTCTGTTGCTACTATTTCCATTCAGCCAAGACGTTTCTATCTTAAGAAAACGAGGTTGACACCTCTTAAAAAGATAAAACAATACAAAAGGAGTATTAATATGTACCCAGGGTGGTACTTATAATTCTTACAACTCACTTGTTTAAGAAAGGGTTAAATAAAGGCGGCGCACCCATCAATAATCTTCCTATGTGAAACACATCTTGAGAACAGAACATGTAAAATATCTCTAGAGATAGATCTGTAGGTCTGTAACTTTAGCTAAATAAATGATGGCACAGTCTATAATCCCTGTGCTGTTTTCCAAGGTTGTAATTACCAAACTTAAAATCTGGTAGACCTTTTTATTTTTTTATACAAATATTGCTAGATGCAATTCTTAATCTATTTAAAGCATATAGATTATATTTAATCTTTAAGATGAGAGATGATTTGAAGTATTAATTACATTGCCTTGCCCTACTAATAGGGCAAAGCGATATCTGTAATCTTCTTTCTTCATCCCATAATTGCCGGTTTAAACACATTGTACAAAGCAATTACATTTTTATATCCACTTTATTTTTAACTGAGGACATAAGTGCATCTGAGACCAGTCAGTCAGTGGAAGTAATAGAACAGGAACCTGCAAGAGTAGAAATGGACTAAGTGGGCTATTCTCTGAGAAGACGCTGTTTTCATTTCTCCACCCGTCCAGCTGGCCGCTGCCTCATCAGAATGAAATGAATCCAAACATTAAAAGGCATGTTGGTGTCTCCGTGGTGAAACGGCAGACTTATGACTTCCATCTCTCCTCCCCAGGCAGGCACAAACGCCATGCATCACCTTTTTGTCACCGGGACTGCTGGTATGTTGCTCCACTCCAGGTGTGTCTCTGTGCCGCTAATTTTAGTGAAGTCACTTTGCTCGTTAGGCTGCGTAAGAGCTGAATTAGCTTTCTGACTTCCTTGTGTGTGTGTGTGTGTGTGTGTGTGTGTGTGTGTGTGCGCGTGTGTGTGTGTGTGTGTATACGTGCCCAGGGAACCCAGCCTGTGTCGAGTATGAAAGCACGCTCATCCATAATTCAGAGGTATTGGTAAATGGATGCATCCTGTTAAGGTTTCACGTCACATCTTTTCTATTGGTAGAGTTTTAGGTGTTGCTGTTCTGATTGGTCAGTGTGGAAATACCTGATTGAATGTGAAAGAAAAGGAATCTTTCTGTTTGCTTTTTGGTGTTTGAGAAGTCTTAATGCTGATTTTTAGTTGGTGACGTCTCCAGGCAACAGGGGTGGGCAGTATTATGGCCTCAAATACTGCCCAATACTGCTCAGTATTTAAAAAACTAAAAACATGTTGAAGTTATATAGCAGAATAAATAAACATTTCTCTGTTTATGCTCTCAAACTAAATCAGGTCTTGATTTTAAATCAGCACTGCAAATATTAGAAAAATACAGTTTCTATTAACAGTTTGTGTTGTTATCCTCCTCCTCTCTGATTGGATCACCAAGTGAGAGGTCTTAAAACTCAGAGAGCATACCCAGTAATGTGCTTTCAAGCACAGAAGCATTTCATTATATCTTTTTAAATGTATGTATAATTTGTTGAGATGGAATTAAACTTCCATCTCAGCCGTGTGCCAGCAGCTGCTAGTGGGCATAAACAAGTCCAGAGGTGTGACATTTAATAAATCCACATCCTTCACTGGTTTTTGCGCTCTCTTGTCACTCTGAATAACTGCTGAAACCACTTAGTTTTCTCTGTCCTCTCCTTCATTGATAAATATTAGATACCTGCCTGCACTGTGCTTGCTCTCATCCTGTTGTCATGCCAAGAATGCCATGCTCCGGTATTTTTATCCATCTCCTTGTGAGTGGGAGCTCGGCCCAGGCAAAAAGCCCTGCCATGCTCTGATTGGCTGCCAAGCACTCAAGGGGATTCCAGGATTTCACCTGCCAAGTGACCAGCAGTGGATTTACCTGGCTTTTGGGAACACAGCTTGAGGGCTGAATGGATAATTCCATGCATTATTCAGCAAATATGGCGAGTATGAAGGATGTCATCCTCATAACCAACAATTTGTAAGCTGCTATGTTCTAATATTACCTTAAGTACATATGGATATGGGCGTTTAGTTAATAAAAATCAGGTGGTATTGATTTTAGTTGAACCCACTGCTCCCAATGTTAAAAACAGGGAAAATATTACAATCCTTATTGTTTTACTGCTTTAGCTTTTTTGTTTTTTTTATCAAGTTTATTTGAAATTTCAGTGATGAGGCAGTTCAAAGAGCTTCACATCATAAAAACATCATACAGTCATCAGTTATGAAGTAATAAACTTTACATTTCATCGTCAAGCAGATTGACCTGACATGTTGATTAATATTCCAGTTACTGCTAATCAAAGACGACTAAACAGGTGAACAGTTTTGCATTTTCCAGAAGTTTGTTCCCATTAAATAGTTCAGATAATCAAGTACGTTTTTTTTTATACAACACAAAAAGCTACCCCAACATCCTGGTCCTAATAACAGGTTGTGTCACCCTTGACAGATTCTCTGTGTTATATTTCACTGTAACATAATAAACAAATATATAAAAGCCTATTTTTTGTACTAGTAGTTACATACTGCTGCTTTAAGTGTAACAAAAAACGAATCAAAAGCAGAAGAAATCAGTGAGGTGCAATAAGTTTTCCACAGCGCTGCAGTTGATTGAATGTCCCTCATCTTTAAATATGAAAGACTCTGAATGCTGTCTGCGGTCTCACTGACATGGTTCGTCCGGCTGCAACATTGTTAAAGTTGAAATTTGCTGTTCGCTCTCCAAAAGTGTCTAAAATGAAACCAAATTGAATGCAGCCAACCCCCGCTGAGCAGACTGGCCCTCCATCTACTGAACCGATGAGTCACACTGTGCACCTCTGCACATAATTAAATGGAGCCAATACGCTGTGCAGCACAATCTGTGTTTATTCCTCCTTAATTGCATTATTCCTAAATTATTTTTGTAATGAAAAGAAGCCAAAGTCCTGCGTAGACAGTGGAATTCATTTGCTGTTTGTGTTATTGAAGCTCTGGTCAGCTTTAACTTCAAACACTTTTTTTGTCATTTAAGTGGCACTTCTTTATCTTGATACCAAAAACAAAGGGTTACCAGTGCTGCAGTCCAAATACGTAATTTGTAGTATTGACTTAATAGGCCTCAATTAATTAAAGTGAACTCCATTAAATACACCTATTATCCCCTCTGATAATATCTAAAAGGGATTTCTTCTTTTCTCAGCCACATATTTATTTATTTTTCTTCCTTGTAATGTAGCTGTTGAGATAAGAGCCCTAAACTATCTCATTTTGTGCTTTCATTGTTCACAAATAGCAGTAAGTGCAATAACCTAAAGCAAGCTGAACTGTGCAGGGACTGTAATGTGCCGTAAAATTGCATTTTGAGCTCTTAGAAGACGTCTTGATGAGGTGTCTGCTGACTGTGCTCGGCGGACTCCGGGTTTAAAAAAAGCAGGTTGTCCCACAGCGGGGCCCCAGTTTTCTCTGGTAATTGGCCCTCATGTTGCCAACTCGGTCTGAAAAGTCTTTGAAGGATCGCACCAAGACGAGACTTTATTAGAACTAAAGATATAACTGGAAACGCTCTGCTCAGGAATCTGCTGTATCTGGTTTGCCAATTATTAGGATGTCTGCATAGTTATCAATTTTACTCTGTGTGTTTTTTTTCTAAACGAGCAGGGTGAGCAGATGTTTCTTCCTGTGCTGTTGAGGGACATCAAAGGTACTAAAAAGATGAAGTTTTGATTAGGAATGAGTAGACAAGTTTTGTGGCTGATTTTTTTTTTTCTTTCAAATTCATTTTTTGTTTGTAAAACGTTGACCTGCCAATACTGACTTTTGCTTATTTCTCTTAAAGGGGCAGTATTATGTAAAATCTTTATTTTATTTTATTTTAGATGTACATCATGTTATAATATTATTCCCTCATAAAAACAAACCTGGAGTGTCATTTTGTTTCTTTCTTGCATGTTTGAGAAATCCTTTAATCTCCATGGCAACCATTCAGCTGTGCAAAATGCCTGGGAGGACCTAGCCCCGCCTTCCAGGATAAAACTCCTTCTCTGAGCTGCAGGTTTCAAGCTTTTGAGCTTCTGCCTCACCTAGCAGCTCTCCCCTTGCAACTCCTCCACTCAGCTCCTTCAGACTAGCCAGTAGCAATTAGCAAACATCTACTAGGACTTTGCATTTGCTAAGTTCATTATAGGAGATACTTCTCAGTGAAATGCTGGAAAAAATGTTGTTAAACGGTTAATGGAGGAGCCATGTTGTGATGGCTTCCTGAAGGTGGAATTTCAGAAAGAGCAGGAGTTTTTAAAGAGACAGAGACCCAATTTCAACGCGTTTAAATTAGGAATTAGAATGCCATTATGTGCCTGGAAAATGCATAATATTGTCCCTTTAAAAAAAATGAAAACTATAATCTTAAGAGACAAAACATTTATATTAGGAATGAAGCTGACATCGTGCCCTGTGTCCAGAGCATATACAAGATCGTACTTTTATGCTAAAACAAGGTGATTACGGAGTGAAAATGTATAAGCAGTTAACATGGGCATCGTTAATGACTGTAAACATCTGTCCATGTGTGTAAAGTCTAGTTGACCCTTACTTTAACTCTGATATTTCCAAAAGCTTGCAAACGTTTAAAAATCTTGTCCACAACAGAGGTTGAAGCTCAAAACAAAAACCCTAAAACAGCCTAAATTTGAGTCCCAGTTTTTGATTTGCAGCATCCGTGCTAATAAATGTTGTCGTGACTTGGTAAAACTTTCATTTATCATGAAAAGAAATTCAGTGTCATTAGTCGTCTGAACATTGGATGACTTTCAAGATTGATGATCTTGATTCTTCCCTAATAATTTCTTCAGTCACCTGATGTCATTTTAGCAGATTTAACAAACATGGGGCATTGTAAGAAACAATAAATATACCGACTGAAAATGAAAACATTTTTCAGTGACCTATGTTTTTATGTTCATTTAACCTTCTACCTTTACAAGATGCTGCGTAACCACTATGCGTAACCACTATGCAACTTTTTATATCCTTAAGCAGAAATAAAGAAACTGAACTTTAGGCCTCACATTGGAGGAGATTTCAGCAACTTAACTTGCACAATATCTTGCATGACAACATCATCTGCAGCCAGTCTTAAATAGATGACGATGTCATCAGGTTCACACTCAGAGCTGCACAACAGCATTAAACATTTAAATGCCTTATGTAAACCAATGATTTGTCCTCTCTAACCCTGCTGAAGCTCTGCAGCTGAAGGAAAACTTCCTCTGTATTTGTCATTTGCACAGAAAGCCACTTGTGTTTGCAGCTCAAACTGAATAGAGGGTCAGTGTGACAATATGTGAAGGAGTAAAATGACATGTAGACTTAATTTGACAATTTCCTCCCACATTTATTCAAGTAAAACTCATATTTTATCCTCAAAATATCTATGCTTCCAAGGTTGTTTTTTTTCTTCTAAATTTAAAAAATCTACAGCTTATGTAAGAGTTGCATCATGAAATTTTATTTATTAGAAATGCTTATCATGTTACTATTTAAGTGAAATATAGTTTTTAATTTCTTTATTGTGGCTGAACTCTGGGTTGGGGTATCATTTAATTAGTGGGTCTGATGGGAAAAACTCAGCGTGGCAGAGGAACAATATTTATGCCATTAATAGTCAATAAGTGTGAGATTCATTTAGGGCCTTGAATGGAAGAGAAAAACAGAAAAAAAAGAGTTTGTGAAGTCGACCATTGAAAGACAAAACATGAGGTGACCTAGTAGTGATCTGTGTGGTGCTTCTTTTTGGGAAGTACAACAATGACGAGAATTGTTTAAAAAAATACTTTAAACACAAGCCTAACATCTTAAATATGTTTAGATGTATAACAACTGTGAAAACATAAATTTCACAAAAGTAAAACTATGTTTCAGTTTTCCAAAGACCTAATTTCCATTCCAAAAAATAAACATGAATTAAAGTGGTTTATTCCAGCTGTGCTGCTGGGCTGTACTGTTTGTACATATTCTTTGGAAAAACTTAATCAAATCACGACATACAATAAACCCGGCTTGCTGGCATGTTTTCAAAATGAAATAAACAAATACCTGGCCTGTAATGCAAATTCAAATGAACTCAATGAAAAGTGCCCAGCCCTGCTGTGATCAACACTTCTAGAGCAAAGCCAGAGTTCCAGGTCTGAAGGGAATTTTAAATGCATGAAAGGCCCTGAAGGCCTGAATATTAAAATATAAAATCTTCTACAACACTCAACCCACTCTAAAATCTCAGACTCCACTGAACCCAAACTATTTGCTCTACTATATTTTTAATTTATTAAAAATACAGTTGAACTTCATAGTTCTCCTGTTTCATTCTTTTCTTTTGAAATGTAATAAGATGATTGTGGTTAATTTCTGCAGTCCCATGAAATGAATATTGGTGCTTTTATCTCCAGTGCTGCACCTTCTGTTTCCACCTAACCTACTCAGTGTTTTGATTCCTCTCATAATATTTTGAGCTGGTCCAAGTTTTTAATTACTGCAAAAATCTTAAAACATCTTTTACATCCAATATTTAAAATAAAGAAATCTATAGAAGCATAATTCATCTGCAATATGCTTGATGTGGTTTACTGGTGATAAATGAAGGTGTGCTGAGGTAAACTATTCCTCCCTGTGGTGGAGGAAATTAGTCTCTTCAGATTTTGTGTGCGATGCTCTGTTGGAGGAAGGAGAAGGGTCGTTGTGCCCATCCCTGAGTTTCTGAAGCTTTCAGCTGTGACTGAGAGGCGCAGGGAGGGCCGTCTCATGTTCTCTGAGCTGGAGGAGGATGACTCAGCAGCAACAGAGGAACATTAGATAAAACTCTCTGTTCATAATGAAGTGATATTTAAATTCCGCTAAGGGATGAATGTGTTGCTCCCAAAAGAATCAATTTAAAACACCGATGTTGTTACTGAAACTCAGAAATATTTCCCTTAAACTATTTTTGTTCATAAAGCTGCCAAACATCAAATATTTAAACATTCAAGCAGATGTTCAGTTTGCATTGCAAAGACACTTAAACGAGGAAAGTTTTGCATCTCTTATTTGGACTTGTCAGCAGTTATGGTTGGCTAATTTGATTGTATCAGATTGTGAAGAAACAGAACCTGCTGACTAGGGTTCAAAATTTAACTTAAAGTAAATAAATAAATGTTTGAAACTATGTTCACAACTCTAACATTAAAGCTCCAGTATGCAACTCTTCTAAAAAATAAAAAAAAGTGTCATGGCAGTATAGCATAAGACAGATGATCTAAAAAAAAATCAACTTCCTCCACTACTATTGCCGTCTGCAAAAATGCGCCGCTCTTGGTCAAAAACAGCCAATCAAAACCAGGAGGAGGGTCTTAGGGCTGGCAATCAACCTGATGTATGCACTGGTAAATGTGTTGATGTTGGAACTGTTTATCCGTCGTCATCTGAGGTCATGCTAACTAGCCTTAGCATTCATGGTAGGTTTTGTTTGTTTTGTTGCAGGTTTTGTAGCTATAGCATAGCAGAGACCAAGGAGGATGTTGTGAGCATGACTGACAGCGCTAAGCCCCTCCTCCTGGTTCTGATGGGTTGTTTCTGACAAAGCTGTTGATTTATATAGTTATTTATAACTTATTTATGTGGCTCTGAACATGTGCCATTGAGTCCCATGCATCTTCTTTGTTTACTATCAAGCTAACTTTATGGGCTTTACTGCCACCTGCTGTCCAAGGCAGTTTAGATCTAATATTATATATATAATTTATTCACTTTTTAGGGCTATCCCCATTAGAATGATGAGCTATTAGGTTACCTTTAAGTCAAATGGCTTGTGCCCAAAATAAGACAGCTTTGGAGCAACGTTAGTCATATGATGTATTAATAAATCAGTGTAAATAATCGGTGGCTGCACATCAGTCTGTGCCTCGCAGCTATGGAAACCAAGTGAAGGCACAGCCGCGTGTAATTAGTCTGGCTGATAAAATCTTCCTATAAACAATTGCAACTGGGCCGCCCATTTGATGAACTGTGAATATAGCACAGATTATGTTTACCGAGGGAGGCTGTCGCTGTGTATTTGAAGTGTTCACTTGCGGTTGGTGTCTGTTGCATAAATAATGAGTTCAGTTTCACCAACTTTTAAGAGCAATAAAAACCTTGAATGACTACTCCCCAGGCTGCACATGTTGAAGTTTTGGGCGGGGAGACGGATTATATTGTTACACTAAGAAATTATGGCCCTGAAGTGAAAGACATAGAAGTCACAGATGCAACTATTTTATTGTCAATTATCTTCCCTTCTGCAGAAAACACACAAGCAGAGTTTTGAGTTGAATCCTATTGGCTTCTGTATTTTTCCTGCTTCAGTACCTTTCATTAATAAAATTTGTGAGATAAACATAATTAAGAACCATCTATCACTTGGACACTTGCATCCAGCCGGTTTCTGTAAATGATTAATGATGATGTAGCATGCTATTAGTGCCTCTAAAATAAATAAATAAAAAGCTAAGTTTCTGTCTCCTAGATGATTATGTTTGAGTCATGACCATCAGACCTAAACGGAGAAAAGCCGTGTAGTTTAAGATTATTCTCTTTTTTTTGCACTGTGAATTTATATCATATTCTGAGTAGATGTGTTGAAAGGCTGTGCATTTTGTTGAATATTTAACTTAATGTCACTTTATCCAATGTCACACCTTAAACCATTTGGTTACAACACAATTTGGATGTTTAATTGGGATTTTATCACACAAAGCAGAAGCAAAAGAAAAAAAAAGACATGCATAATTCTCAGATTTCAGTTTGCATTTCAGATTTTTGAGTCTTTCCTACAAATTCTGAATTGCAGTTCGATTTGGACTTTGATTAACCCGCTATTTGTGATGTTTACCTTTTCAACTTTTGAGTTGAGTCAGTGGGATAGTCGAAGCTCGAAAGATTTTAACTTTAAGCTTGCCCACAGCTTTTTTCCTGAACTGTGATCATGCTGCTGTTAGTTTTCTAATGCTGTAAAACACTTTAAAAGTTTTTGATTAGAAAGGCCAAAATGTAGAAAATGTATGTTTGCTTTCAGCAGTGTAAATGTACGACGGTAGTTGTGCTTCTAGATTCATCAAGAAGCCATTTTCTCCTGCACTTAAGATGCTCATTTGCTTGATTCAAGCTTTTCAGTGAAACAATGTTGCTTTAAATAATGTAGTTATTTTAATCCAGAATATTTAAGTGCTCCATGGGTAGTGAACCGAAGCACAAAGACAATAACACTAAAGCGTTTGTTTATTTATTTAACACAAGTCTTATAATTGCGACACTCAGCAATGTTTTGCTTCCTTGACACATTGCAGGCCTACTTGGAAAAACAATCAGCACAGCAATCATTGTATATTCTAATCAAAGCGTTCAGTGGCTCGCTCTCATATATAACTACTGTCTGCTCTGTTTGTGAACAGGAACACATGAATGTAGTGAGAAAAGCATGGGGAAAAAAAGCATCGTTATCTGATTGTGTTTTTATGTGAAAGTGTTATGCAGTTTGGAAAAGTCTAGGATTTTATTTTTAAGTATATTTCAGGTCTGGAGAATAATAGACAACCTGATATAGGCAGATTTACACATGTGCCATATTCTTCCCATTTCTTGATGATGGATTCTGCTAAACTCCAGATTTACTTGTATGACTTAAACTTTTCAGTAACCTTTCGTGTGCTAGCACTACATGGCTGGACCTCTGTTGAATTAAGTCAGTCACTTTAAATGGGGTGAATATTTATGCAATCACTTATTTTGGGTTGGTTTAATTTTTTTTATGTAATTGCCATTATATGGTTGACATTAGTTTTCACTTTGACATCAAAGGGTTTTTTGTAATTATGTCAGTAAAGCCAGATTTTGTTGATCATGATTGATTTGTAAAGGCAATAAAAGGGTAAAACATCCCAAGGAGTAAATATTTTGTACAGGCACTGTAGACTTTATACAGCCATCCTTTCTCTGTCCGTCCATCCATCCCTTCATTATTTATCCATCCATCCGTCACCTGTTCCTCCATCCCTTTACCTATCCATCCTATCAATCTGCCCAACCTTCCAACTGTTTATATATCATTCAACATTGGAAACATTTACTTTATTTACCATTTGCTTTAAAGTAGATTTTACCTCTATTAAAGCTTTTAAAAGTTCCCAGCTTTTAGGAAATCCAAATGATTTGCAGCAACAGAGTGACTCCAATTACATGCGGACCAGATGCCACACCTGACCCCCCTCAGTCACCTCTTCGCTCTAATGAGCTCCCTCGCCAGGCCTGACAGCCATGACAAAAAGTCTACTTCCTGAATGTCTCGTTCATCCTCTAATGGAAACTATCGTTTTCTTTTCTTGTCTTGCAGTTGGAAAGACATCTCTGATCACACGGTTCATGTATGACAGCTTTGACAACACATATCAGGTAGGTGGTTGTTTATGTAGCTGGTTATTTAGTCTGTAATGTTACAACTTATGTGTTTTGATCAGTCACAAGGGTTGTAAGCCTTTCTTTTGATATTCTTCATGAATCAAAGACATGTACTCTAGTATAACCAGCTTTACTAGAAATAACCGCCATGTGTAAAATGACAGAACATGTTAAAACAGCTGCGTTTGAGTCGAAAAGTACCTATTTTCCCGTGAAGATTAGTGTTTTTTTGTTTGTTTGTTTGCTTTTTTGAGGTCTGTTTTGCAGAGCAGCTGAAACTCATTCGCAATCCTAAAAACAGAATATTGCTTCTGCAGCTCCAGCACTTCTGGAGATCTTCGTGAGCATCTGCAGGCCTACAGACGGTTTAATAACGCCTGCGGGTTTATTGCTTTAAAAGCAAAAAAAAAAGGATGATCTTACGCAGTCATAAAACTGGAATTACACATAAATCTTTCACCCTTATGGATAGTGTAGAATGAGAATTTCCATGTCTTTTAGCTCATTTAGTTCACAATCTAATATATGTAAAGAGATTACGTTAAGAACTGCAGCGTCACATTGTGGTTATTAGAACAGGCAAAGCGAGGAAAGCGAATAAGTTTGAGCTGAACTTGAAATAAAAAAAAAGAAATTGATTTATCTTTTTTTGCATATATAGTTATACTCCAAATTATGGCATTTTAACATCAGTAACCAGATCAATGATGTTTTGAAGTGGGAGGCGGCGGGCGTGGATGGGTAGCAGCAGCAGCACCAATGGGTGATACAAAAGAACAGAGGTCCATTTCTAACCAACTAGATCTTCCTGTGATAGACTCTGAGTCTATGTTTCTGTTGCAACCTGCTGATCACACTCTGTGAAGCTTCCCTCTGAGAACATCCTGTTCTGATCGATTGTTTGGTGTCATCTTGGTCCCAAGATGTCAGAGTGTGAGCCGCATGAAGATGAGGATGGTTTAACTACAAACTACACTGAACCAGAACAGCTGGTGGATGAATTGTGGACACCAGTCGTGGTTTTTGTGGTTAATCTCTAGAAAAACAGCATGCTATATAGTAAGAACTGAAACATTAAACAATAAAAAAGGCAAACGGGAAATGTTAATAATGATATCTGTATACTTTAAAAGGTAATACAACAGATCTAAAAGGCAATATGGGGGAGGTTCTTTCAAAATAAAGAGACTAGAAATACTACGTTGAACTTCATTTACATTATTTTTCTGGTCGTACTCAAACATATTTTCATATTTTGCAAATGGGATTGGTACAGTTGAGAAAGTGCCATTGTTAATCCATAGCGTTCTGCAGTTCTTAGGAGAGTCTAGTGAATGGTAAATGGACTGAATTTATAGAGCGCTTTGGTAGATATAGTGATTTGTGCTCACAAACTACACGCTCATATACACTGAGGCATATTAGCATGTGGCAGGCGGATGATGAAATCGAACCCATATGATGACTTCTTAACCCACTGAGCCACGGTTGCAAAGTTGTCCACTTTCAGAAATTTTTATCAGGTGTTTTATTTTATGCATTTATTATATCGTTCATCATTTATCATGATACATTTCTTATGAGTTTTGATTCATTGTTGCCACGATAGATTTTGATTGTTTAAAATCTCTCAAAACTGTCATATTTTCGGGATTGATAGTTTTACCATTATATCTGCTGTTTTTTTCACTGAGAGTATGAATAGACATCAATAAATTTGAAAATATGATCAAATGCAGTTCCTGCATGCAGTTTAGTCATACAAGTCACACTTCTTTATGTGAGTGGTATCCTATAGACGTGCATTACAAAGGAGCATAGTCACAACCAAAATAACTAAATAAAAAGAACTTGATACATTCATTATCACAAAATATCATTTAAGTTCATATCACCCACTACTAGTTTCATTATATTTTCTGAATACATTTTTAAACTTTTTTTTTACATATTGAAACAGATTCAATCTTATAAACTAGACTTTTATTCTCAAACTGTATTGTGGTAATTTTTGAAAGTGTTCAATCCTAATAAGAGAAATATTGTGCTTATTGTTTTAGCACTAACAGAAAGTTTAATGCGTCAATCATCAGAATGCAGAGAATCTCTTATCGTCATAAATACTAATGAATACATCTTTTTCTAGGACACCTTTTTTTTATGAATCACATAATTTTATTTAGGAATCAGGAACAGCCTTCATTATGACTCTCTCATCCTTGGGCGTTTTGCACTGGACTTATAACCCACCCATGTAGATTTCAGTATTTCATATTTCACTACCCAGAAGCTGTAGCTGCATTCACATCTCTGTCAGTAGCTCGCAGTTAAAAAGCAACCAGTTCATAGGCACTTTCTTCCACTCGCACTTCAAAAATATTAAAGTGTCATAACATTGTTAATGTATGGAGTCATGATACTCGAGACAACAGCTTTGTCAGAGTGACGCTCTCACCCAGACACATCGCACTTTTGCCAACGTTGCACACACCTCTTGATGGCTCTGGAAGTGAGCTGTTCTTCTACCATCTGCTTGTCGTTGTGGCAGGCCCAAGAGACAACAGTGTGCATGTAGCAGCAGCAGAGCGGTAGCGTGGTGGTAGCAGTGGAGGGCCTCCTGCTACATTGCTAGCCTTCCAAATACATCCTACATATGTGGATTTAGAAGAAAACTCGCATTTGGGGGCCTTCAGGATGAGAGGTTCCTCTGTGTAACATAAGGCTGTTTAGTTTTGTTGAATAAAAAGAGGAGGCATGCACCGTCTGTAAAAGGAAGTTGACCTCAAATGGCTTGTACTCTGATCTGATGAAAAGTAGGAAATAAAATTAACTTTACATTTTTACGAAGTTAACTCATGTGCTTAATCTCAATAGTATAACGCATTAATATTACATAGCGCAGATTTGCATTACCTATTTTGACCTAAAAAGTGAGGAGAGTCAAAGCGGTGTGCTCAGCAGCACATTGAACTTTAAAATAACACTCTGATGGATGTTTGGATAAAACCAAGGTAGCATGTACATATTCCAGCTATGACTTATCCTTCCACCAAAGCTCAAGTAGTTTATAATTAACATTTCTAAATTGACATTTGAGACAAAATTACTTCTTTTAAACCTTCCTGAATATTAAAACCTGGAAAACAAATCGACTGAAACACTATATGTATATAAAATAAGTATGAGAGTTGAAGTATTCTTCATGTGAAACTCAAACTTGATGTAACCTGTACAAGATTTTTGAATAAGACATGTTTTACCTGAAGCTGATTAATGGAATGTTATCTACATTCAGTGGGAATGGGAGATCTGATTGTCCAAACCATAATAAACTCATTTATTAGACATGGACATGCATTGCTGCCAGTAAATTGGGGTCACTGCTGATTATTGATGATGTGACTGTTGATAGAAGTGGCACAATTACAGAGCTACTCTCTATTTCTAACCTGATAGGACAGCACTTCAGTGTGTTGATGGATAAACAACAATAAGGTAATCTTATTGGGGCCTGCCATAGGAATGCATGGTAGGCCCCATGCATTGCTATGCATTAGAAATAGCCTTTTTCCTAAAAATAGCTTTTTATCTTTTTTATCATTATTCATTATCCATGTTTAGCACACCGAATTGAGGAAGTCAATGGAAACATGCTAGTTATACCCCACATGCCACTGGCAGCATTTAGGCTAACATTAGCGTTTTGGTTAATTTCAGCTTATACACTAATTTTAACATACTAAATGGAGTATGTCCATGTTACTCAACATGCTTGTGGTTCTCCACATGCTATTGAGTACATTGTGACTTACTTTAGCATTGATGCTAATTTTTAGCATCAGAACGCTGGGTTGCAACCGACGGACACACTTTGGCAGGCCCTGTTTAATTTTCTAGTTGTTGTTTTTAACCTGACATCAGTCCTAAACTTTGGATAAGCAGCACTGGTGACTTTCCAGACTGACATCCTTGTGTATGTGGATGTTTCATTCAACTGCAGGACTCTAATCATCATTTTCAACTTTCACTGTGCCCAGCTGCAAAGCTATTATAGTTATTAGATTTTTTTTTTTTTTTTTGGAGAGGGAGAGAGAGACGATCCTTGATTTGCACCGAGAATCTGTACTTTATTCACAATCACGCTCTTAGTGACAGCGCGGATTCTTGCTCCTGATGCTAACTATCTGAAGCAGAACAACTACTTTTCCCTCCAGATAATTAACTGAAACTCTGTCACTCCTCTAACTTTAAACCCTGTCGAGTGCAGGTAAAGATATTTAATGCCTCCATGGGTCATTTTTCCTGTCTGGTGACTTTCGCCACTGCACTATCCAGCTGTTGGACACTTGGCAACACGAGTGGAGCAGCATCGTTCCACGCAGCTGCTGCCACTTTTGCCTTCTGTTATAGAAGTGGTATATGTTTGTTGCTGATCTGCATGTGCACCAATTAATATGCTGGTACAGGTTTGTTCATTTATAGACTAGAATTTATGATCATTTATGAATGACTGTTATGTCTGCATCATTTTCAGAGGTGGCAGACGCTCTATCAATACATCTGGACCAGTGTGGCTCGTCTGCAGTCAATCTTACCCCAAGGCTGCTGCTGTAATTCCCAGGCTAAGTGGTGCTGGATAAACTCCAGTCTGGATATCTATTAGCCATCCAAGCCAACATTTAATGTAATCATCATAAGAAGTATGTGGGGACTTGGTTTCACACATAAATGGCGTTCTGCAGAAGTCTGGAAGTAATGAGACCTGAAGGGACAGGCAGCAGGCTGGCGCTGAATAGAAAGCATCTGCTTATTGAATGAAGCGCTCGTATTGTGTTTAATGTCAGTCTTAAAGCCGACACAGCTGTGGCTGCAACAGCAGGGAGGAATGCGGCAAGCGGGTTGGTTTTCTGTTTGCTTGTTTAAGGAAAGGTATGTTTTAATAAAAGGCTTCATAACCTCTATTTCATTACGATACATCTAAAAAAACATTTAGACCTCTTCTTCTGGATATCTTTGACTTTTGAATCTCTGAAAATTTCTAAGTTTTTTTTCTAGAACATTTCTAAGATTAACCTCAAAATTTCTGAGATTTTTCTAGCAATTCTGAGGCTTTTCAGACTCAAAAATGTCCTTTTTTGTTTTTATCCAAGAACATTTCTGCGATTAATCTCATATTTTCTTAGTGTTTTCTAGAATATTTTTGACTTTTGGAACTCAGAAATTTCCAAGTTTTTCTAGAACCCCCGGTCCCCCAAATTTTTAGGAAAAATTTGCTCCTGAATTTTTTTTCCATCTGCTGTGATGCTAGTCATAGTTTAATTGACATGGATCAAAACTATAACTCAGTTTTCCCTAATTCATAGTTATTTATGCACAATGATCCTCTTTCTCAGTAGCAGGTAGAGCTGACAGTGATTTTGCTGTTTTTTTTCTGGCTCAACTCCAGAGACCTTTACGTTTTAATTAAAATGCAGCAGGCATCAGATCAGTGAGAGTGTTTGTGCTGCTGCTCAGAGGGGGGAGGATATATTAGCCCAATGAGGGTTGAAAACTGATTTGAATAGAGCCCACAGGAGACACCTGTCCTGATGTGCAGATTTATGCCGTCATGGTTTCCAGCTTCTACATCCAGGATCGTCGGCTGGCGTTTTTGATTCATTGTTCGTCAAGTTTCGGACAGTTGAGCAGATGCGGCCGAGTCATTTGAAAGAGGAGCAGCGGTGTGTTTAGTGACCGACGGACGTCAGAAAGATGAAACCGAGCGTTGCGGCAGCTCCAGGCAGCGGGAGGATGTCAGTGAGGCGAGCCGCATTTGCTCCTTTTTTTTAAAGCAGCAGTTTCCTATCAAGCAGCCATTCAGCCGAGAGAGACTGAGACAGGCGTCCTTGCTGCCTGGCAGCACATGTTAAAGGGCTCTGGGGTCCCTGGAGGCTCCACGCTTTTGTCAGTTGCGTCGGAGCTGTCAGTCAAGCCTGGCCACCAGGCTGTGATTTCATCTGTCTGTTCTCCCCAAATAATCGGAATCAGCTGCTCTTTTCTGCCCGTTTTCATTACTCAAAGGCAGAAATGTTAGCGCCATCTTTGGGAAAAAAAACAAAAAGCCGTCCTCATTTTTTCCAACTTGTTTAGTGTAAATGTTATTCTATGTCAACCTAACCTTTGAGCTCCAGGTTAACTGAGTCAATAAACTTATTGAAGCTATGAAATCAAACTCTGGATGTTCTGTTTACATGTTGAAATCTTAACCGATATAAAGGCTAAGCCCGGCGCGGGCCGAGTGTTGACACTTCAACTTCGAGTTAGCAAAACTACAGATTTATAATGCTAACACAGAAATTTATAACATGTAGAACATAATTTAAATTATTTTAATTTAAATCAGAGAAATGGCAATTAATGAAATTTTGATCTTTTTAAAATTTTGAATAATGTTATCCATTACAATGGACCCCTGCCTATTAGATAGAGCAGGTCTAAAATACTCAGAAGAAAATGCAACTTAGGAAGCGGACATAACCCTAACCCTAGCCATGCTTCGTCCTTTGCGCTTATGCCAAGTGACTTTGTTACCCGTCGTATCAAGCATGGACCTTTGTCATAATAATAAACTGACTTTTCTTTTTCTTCTAACCACAACACCACAATGATGATCAGAGTTGAAGCATCCATGTTCTCCTTGACTCGAGAAATGTAGTCTTAAAAAAGCTGCTCTGTCCTTCTTCAGTGCTGTTCAGGGTCTCGGGGTCTTTGATTTGTTTCAGCCCGCTGTCTGAAAGGAGACTTGTTCATGGACAGATTTACTCCCCTGAACAGGGCTGGCAGCAAACCTCAGATGAACCATGTTGTGTGTTCTTAATAAGCTGTTGAAGGCAGCGCTGTGAGCAGATGCCTCTGGGCTCTCTGTGACTCGGGGTCGCTCGGTTTGCCAGTGCTCCTGCTAGATGGAGGACCTTGAAAGTCCTGGTAGGTACAGAGCTGTCAGAAGATTTTTTTCTTTTTCTTCTCTCTTAAAAGCAGCATTTGTTTAGCCTGCTGAATTTAGAAGAAAGTTTTCTGCAGAGGAAATTTGGGAAACGTGTTATATATTCAAGTTCTGGTCTGTGTGTAGTCCCTTTCTGACTGTGCCAACATGTATTTTGTATCTTAGGTTTCAAGAGCTCCCGTGTTGGCAGGTGTTTTCTGTGTCCTCCATCTGGACTGACTGATTTCAAATTCTTCTGAAGTCTCTCTAAAACTATTACCAGACTCAAAAGCTGTTTCAGTCTTCTTTGTGAATGTCTAAAACATGAAACATGTTGTTCATTCTTTTATCAATAGTCTGGCACCTACCAAAATAAATGGCTAATGGTTTAAATACAGGAAACCTTCACAATGCTGAAGTTAGCTGATGTGGAATATGTGTTTTACTTGGTAGGTCTAAGTTTATGCTTCTTCCTGCTTCTTTCTTTTCATGATTTCTTTTAGTTAAGATATTGTTTAAGAGACTTAAGCGATCACAATATTTACCAATATCATCACAAGATTTTTTTACATCTTGCAGCCCTAATTTTAATGACATTCTTCTGAATGTAGTTTGTGTTCCAAACCTCTGTTACCATGGAGTCCAACAAATAACTAAATGATGATTAATATCTGATTCGCTTCCAACAATGTTTATACTTAACATTTTAAGATGGGAGGGGGATTATTAGAACCACTCCCGTCTACTGAAGACAGGTTTAGCCCTATTTGGCAGCAGAATGGGTGGGGCATGTATGACCAGTCTCCTGACATTATGTGCTTGTTAAAAATTAAACAGGAGGAACATTAATAATTTCCCATGATCTTATTTCTGCATGGTATAGCTGTCTGAGGGATTCTATATTCAAAGTGGAAGCAATACAGAACCTAGAAGATCTCTATTATTCTCCTAAAACAACCTACTATGTTTATCTTGAATCTGGTTTAGCAGTAATAAATATCTATATTTAATATGCTGTTGAATACCGAATATATTCTTTGTTTTGCGTTTTCTTTTTTAAGAGCAGTTGAAAGAAAACTGTTCCTTAATTGTCTGTTATGCTTGCAAAGTGAAAATTCAGTTTATTTTGTAGCTATCTAGAGTTGGTATTTAATATCCTGATTTAATTTTTCAGATTTGCTCCTTATTGTCACGTCCCCAGTTCTTGTGTTTTAAGTCCATGTAGTTTGATCCCAGCAGTGCTTGATGTGGCTGAGACTAATAGAAGAGTATAAATGACATCCTGTATCCTTGCCAGACTCTGAATCAGTCCAGTGTGGCTGCTGGCATCGCCAAGGAAACAAGTGCGTGATCGAGCTGCTGATGCTCAGTTCTGTCAAAGTGGGCAGTGGGCACCCTGCTGAATTGCCCAACAGAGAGGAACATGGCATATACATCTATTCACCTGCCTAGGCATTGGTTCACACAAATGCTGCACTGAACTTCTCCCTTTTTCAGAAACTGGGTTTGTGTAGGCGCTTGAAATCTTTGAACATGCTTGAATTTCAATTAGGTGTTTTCAAGTGCTTGATTTCTGTATTAAGTCCTCGACAGTGTTTGATATTCAAACTTCACAGTTTGGTAGTAAAGTAAAATCTAATATTTGGTTTCAACTGCAAACAGTTTTTCAAATTTAGACTTTTAATCAGATATTTTCACACAACTAATTAAAAGATTTAGATACAGTCTTTATTTTCTCACTGTCTGAAGTTAAATCAGACTAAACCTTTCCTGTTGTAGGTTGGTTAGATTCTCCAAAATTGTTTCTATTTGCTGGAAACAAGAAAACCAAGGATGGAGTCAAGACCAGTTCTTCCAAGACCGAGTCCAGATCCTCCAAGTCCAAGACTTTGGTCTTGAAAGGCCAAGACCAGACATTCCAAGGTCAACACAAAAACAGATCTTTCAAGACCAAGGATGAGACCAGACTGCTTGAGACCAAAACCAGATCTTCCGAGACTAAGGCCAAAACCAGACTTTCCAAGACCAAGAACAGATCAACAAAGGCAGAAAAATATTTCAGGATTTTTCTTTTTGAACTCCACAAAAATTAAAGGAAAAATAGTTAATTATGCAACCAAAACTACTTATTGGTATTAAACTAAAAATGGTCTTAAAACTTGGTAAGAAAATTTTATATATATATATATATATATATATTTTTTTTTTTTTTTTGTTTTTGTTGTTTTTATAACTTTCTTTGTATATTGTAGATTAGCATTTAATTTGAGCAGGAAGGTCATTTACCTAAACACGAGTTGTTTGGATTGTTTCAATGTAATTAATATTTATTAGTCCTAATGGCTCAAAGACTTATGCATTAAACATTATTAAAATTGTAAGATATTTAGTTTAATTAGTGTCTTGTTCTTGGACCAGTCGGTTGTAAAGAGTGTGTGTGTGTTAGAGAGACATTTCAGAACATAAAATGCTATATTTTAGTTTACCCTTAATCTAGAATAACATCACACACTATTAAAAATGGTATGAAATGATGCGCAATAGTGAATTGAAACTTTTCTTTCTTTTCTTTTCCTTTTATTTTGCATTAATTCATTTATATTGTTCTTATCTCCAAAGTCTCATGCTTTCAATTTTACCATGGATAAAGTGTATATGAACACTGTGGAAAGTATTTCAGGAGAAGTTCTGAAAATAATGTTCATCTTTACTTGAGAGTTCTGCAGTGTTACTGGACCTGTTGACCATGTATAACTCAGACTCCAGCTGGACTGTGCTGCAGTCTGCCAGGTCACACAGACTTTAAAGAAGCAGCTGGAGCCGGCCGCGCAGGTCCGGGTCAGCCCCGGCGCCACACCTGTACATCTCGGAGTGCTACATGAAAAACACACTGATCACATCTGCCGTGGCCAGCTGTCTCTATTTTCATACGTTTAGCTGTGCTGCTTAACAGAATATTTACACTAAACTCAGGTTTTGTCAAAGAATACTTCATATGCGAAAAGCAGAACAGTTTCTTTTATTCTCCCTTTAAAAAGAAAAGCGATCTGCATCACAAAAGGACGCAGGCAATATTTCCACATCTTTCTAAACAAACAGCTCTGACAAGCGGCGCCGTGAAACAAAATGCAGATCTGCAGTTTAGCATTGATTTCTCAGTTTGGGCTCATCAGAGCTGGAGCAGCTGATGAGATCATGACAGGCAGCAAAGCAAAGAAGCCGTGGGCTTGGAAGTGGAAAGTAAACACGCCTCGAAGAAGAACACTGCCATCTGCCTTATGACACAATAAAAGGAATGATTAGATTGCGATTGCTGTACATAAGTGGATGCTGAGGAAGATGTGAGTCATGATTGTAAACAGCTCAACTGAGTGTAAAAAGCATTTAAAGTCAACAACCTTCTTGCTGTATTTTGGTTAAGCACAGTGCTAATGTGTGTAACAACTGCCTGGATTCCACTGCAGATTTGATCATAAAGCATCATAATGATGATAATCTTCAGAGTCGAGTTTAGTGATGTTGGTTTGTTGACATCTTCTTTCCCTTCCAGGCCACAATTGGAATCGACTTCCTGTCCAAAACAATGTACTTGGAAGATCGAACGGTAAGGACCTTCATTACGTGTGATTAATGTCATAAAAAGATGTGAAAACGTTGTATTTCCCAGTAGCAGCGGCTGTCTCCGTCGATAGTTTTGTGGCGTTAGTTAACAGTAATGTATATGCATTCAGACTGTTGAGCAGCACTGAGGGAACAGCATGTCATCTTTCTGTGCTGCGTAGGTGGATACAATGAAATCTGCTGTTTTGCTGTCTGCTTATCTTAAAAAAGGCACAAAAAAAGCAGTACAACCTTGGAAATGACGGATCTGTTCGTCTGAATAATGCCCTGTTGTGAATCTTGCTTTCGTTGTGTTATCGGTGACTGAGTGTGTGTGTGTGCGGAGGGAGCCAGCTGATTCCAGGCTCTCTGACTGTCTCAATAATCTTCCCCTCCTCAGCGTTCTCTCTCTGAACCCCAGGTGAGGTTGCAGCTTTGGGACACAGCAGGACAAGAGCGCTTCAGAAGCCTCATCCCCAGTTATATACGGGACTCCACCGTGGCCGTGGTGGTCTACGACATTACAAGTCAGTGTCCCAGAGGCCAGCTTTTCTATTTCACTCTGTGCTCCTTAGTGGAGTCTTTTTGTGGCTGTGTGTTTCTGTTGCACATGATGAGTTTTACAGAAGACTCACATTGTGCTCACTAAAACTGAAGGGGATTGACTCTGGAGATTGTTGTTACAGACAGAATGACAGGATTACTACATAAGAAACGTATGAAAAGTGTTTCCAAGGTTTGGGTAAGTATGGTGGCGAAAATGGAAAATGTATGGAGAACAGACTTTACCAAACTTTTTATATTCTGAAAGATGAATAACTCATTTAAGTTTTGATTTAAAGGGGCAGTATTAAGATAAATCAACTTTTTTAAGCTTTACATCATGTTATGTTATTCCCTCATCAAAACTTACCTGGAGTGTTGTTTTGATTCTTTCATGCATGTTTGAGAAATCATTGAATCTCATGGCAACCATTCAGCTGTGACATACACCTGGTTGGACCTAGCTCCGCCTACAAAGATGAAGCTCTTCCTCAGAGCAGCAATTAGTAAACATCTGGTAGAACTGCACATCAGCTGAGCTCATTATAGAAGCTACTTCTCCGTGCATTGCTGTTAAAAACGAGGTTGAAGGGTTACTAGAGAAAAGATGTGATGACTTCCTGAAGGCGGAGTTGCAGAAAGGGCAAGACTTTTTAAAGAGACAGAGGCCCAATTTCAAGGCCTTAAATTAGGAAGTAAAATTTCTTTTAAGTCATCTTTGATATGTACAGCATTTTTATAACAACTGAAGGTAATATATTTAATTATAAAATGATTCTATATGTGGCTGTAAAATGCATAATACTTACTTTTTAAATGTAAATGACTTCTTTTATCTTTGATTTGCTTTATCACACCATTTCACTTCATTTTATAAACAACTTCAATTTTAATAACTGTTAAATTTCTTTATCATTAGCTTCCACTAAATACTTTGTTGTTTTAGTGCTTTAGCATTAGCCAAACTAACTTTTTAGTTATCAGTTCTCACCATTGGATTAAAACTAAAGTTAGTGTAAAAATGTGCAAAGTTACACACACCTCCAATGTTTTCTGTAGTTTTATAAGGACTTGTTGAAATAAGGTTGAAATCAAGGTGATTTTGGCAGGTATGTTGAATGGAAACAGTGTGACCATAGGAGTCCCATTGATTCAAATTTTTGAAAACTTTCATTAAATGGAACAAGATGAGTCCATTTCTTTCTGTAAGACTTTTTGAATTAACACAGTATGTGCTGCCTGATGTAATGTATAAGGCACATTTAGTTATATTGACTCTCACTGAGGCTGTCTGTCCCCTGTGGTTCGTCTTATGAGTTACGTGACTAGCCTTTGTTCTAGCATCTCCAGCATTTGGAGTCTAAAAGGCTTGATTAGTGACTACTAGCCCATCAGTAGTGTTGCTACATATATTTGTACTGCAGTATAGTTTTTGTTAGATATTGCAGGGTTCTTATTTTGTACAGTTAAGCACTGGTTATAAATAATATCAGATGGTTTTATGATATGTAACTTTTGTCTCATGATATACACAAACATCAAAAACATGATTTACCAGGTTTGAGGTTCACTTTGGAGAATAAATAAAATCTTTTATCAAAATCTATATCCACTAAATGAAACAGGCCTCAGTGTAGCAGCCAGTTAGCCCTGCCAGGCAAAGTGGACATATTTCTTTAAAGTCTAATAACTTAACATGGGACTTCACTGCTGTTTGTATTATTCCATGTCAACTACTGCCTTCCAAAACTACTAAAACCCCTTTAACCTTTTCACATTTTCTGTGAATGTTACACACATATCAAACGCATTTCAATATAATTTTATTGAGATTTTAAGTGATTTGCCAACAGGAAGCAGTTCTTAGCTTTGAAGTACAAAGAAGATGATGCATCAAAATTCCTTCCAAATAAAACCTCTAATAATGCAACATACAACTTTTATAAACATGTTTTTTGCATATTTGTTAAAACTGTCACCATATATAAAATGAAACGGATAATCTATAGAAAGATTGAGCTTCTCCACCTCCTCCAAGTGCTACTATTGTGGTCAGAAGAAATGCACCACTCCCAATCAAAGCCAGAAGGAGGGTTCTAGCGTTGTCAGTCATGCTCATGTATGCACTGCTCACTTTGTTAAAGGTGGAGAAATGACTTAAAATAACAGGAAAATTATTTATCTTCTGTCATTGCCATGCTAACTCACCTTAGCATTTACGGCATGCTATGTTGTGGTGAACCAGCTGTAGCATATCGGAGAGCAAGCTCACACATGAGGATGATCGACGGCACTAAGACCCTCCTCCTGGCTCTGATTGGTTGGTTTTGACCAGAAGCAGTGTATTTTTTTTTTTCACAGATTATCTCTCATACTACGCTGTCACGACATAATGACAGTTTTAACAAATGTAAACCAAACATTTTTTATAGAAGTCAGATACTGCAGCTTTACTGTCAGAGCTGTGAATGTTCTGGAACAATGCACTAAGATGAGGGAATGTGATGAGGAGCACTTCGTTACCAAGGTTTCAACAGTCGTGTTTTTTCCCCCACCATTTTCTATACTTTCCATGTTAGTTTACAGCAGTGGGAGGACTGGTGCTGCTGCATTGTTTATCGCCTCAGCTGTTTGGTGTCATCTCACTCTGCTTTATCCCCACAGATGTCAATTCCTTCCAGCAGACATCAAAATGGATTGACGACGTGAGAACAGAAAGAGGAAGTGATGTCATCATCATGCTTGTTGGCAATAAAACAGACTTAGCAGACAAGAGGTATGTAGTTCCGTCCTCTCCTGCCAGCTAACTCCAGCATCTGTTTTATGCCCCGACGCCATGGCAACTATGAGGCGCAGCGACTGTCTGAAGGCACATTCAGCTGAACAGCAAGAACAAAGCAGGCTGACACCACCGGCTGCATTCACACAACACAGGGTCTAGATGCTTCGCTGCAGAGTACATCTTTGTATTAATGAGATGGAAATGATGTGGATGCATATGAATTTAATGTTACAGTCCAAGCAGTGCAGGAAGATCTGCGAGGACTTACTGACGCTACATAATCACGTTCTGTAATGAACACAGTCATTAGCATTATGGGATGAATTAAATCTAGTTTCATTGTTGTGATGTTTGGAACTCAGCCGATTTTCATTGGAGCGACTCGGGTCAGAACACCTGCTTTGAAATAAGTAAACCGTAATTATGAAATGTTTTATCCCTCAGCACATCCTGTTTGTGACTGTGATTTGTACAGTCATCAAAAAAAAAGAAAAAATGAAAATGCTGATGATACAAGATTCTTAATGAAGCCAAAATAGGTGGAGAAAAGAGTCGATTTAAAGATGCTGAGGGAAAAATAAACTAAGGAATGATGGGAAACAGAAACTTGCATTATTAGGAACACAATACAGCAGGAACTGAACCATAAAATAGGCTGCGCTGGCTAAATGTATTGATGGTGCATGTGTACAAAATGTAGGCCACAGGCAGACTTCATACACAAAGGAATCAATGCAAAGAAAGATGGAAATAATCCTTTTTAGTTCAGTGGTGAAGTTGTTTCTTTGCCTGAAATCTGCTAAAACCTGCAGAACCTTACGACACAACCAGTCAAGAAAATTAGTCCAGGTTTCATACTTTGATCCTCTTATTGTTTTTTTGGGCTGTGATGGTAATAATTATCTTACATTTTATTTATGATGGGCTTTACAGAGTATTGAGTAGCATAAAGTTAATAAAAATGACACACAAATCAGTGATGCCCTAAAAGCACATTTGAAAAGGGTTTGTTTTGACAAATGATTTGAGCATGAATAGTTCTGGACTGGGTCAGGGTGGGACAGAAGTTGCATGAAGACTCTGACATATTTTGGTCCAATCATTAACTCATTGGATTTCTTCCAGTTGACTTGGAGAAAATTGGCTTCATCCGTCATTTTACATCAGTCGGTGAGAGTAGAGTGTGTTGTGGATCTGCTGGGGAAGTGGCTAAAAAGAAGAACATAAGGAATAAAACGTTGAGAAAACTGAGCTCAGGACCTTGGGGTTTGCCATTTTAGGAATCAGAAGAGTATAAAATGCATGTGTAGACATTGTTAATTAAATCCTGTTTGAAGATAAAGACAAAAATAGGTCAGGATTAGGACACCAACATGTACTGGTAAACTATGCGTTAACGTGTCATCAGCACGAAAACGGATTTAACAGAAAGGTAGTTTATATGTGATGGATCTTCATCGTACACAATACCCTTTATTAGATTCATGCTTTACATTCTCCATGTATCTCCATATTGTCTCATTAGTATTATATGGATGCTGGAAAGTGCTTCCATTATTGCATTCTTCCTCTGAACTGTGCCGCTTTACTGAATGTCACGTTCGCTCCAGGAAAATCCATCCTTGCGAGGTAAGTAATTTCATTGGTACAAAATGCATTAATTTCCCTGGCGAGGGTCAACAGCTCGGAGCTGCAGAGAAACTCCCTTGGCGCTTTACTTCACAGTATGTCAGGAACTGAAAGGAAATCAGGAAAAATGCTGATGGCGGCAGTTTCTTGGATATGTCTCACCGGAGCTGCCAATAAAAGTTCACCGTTTCTGTAGCAAAAGATGAATGAAAAGCTTTGGTTTTGTAGGAGGTGTTGGTAGGAGAGGACCACTCATTGTTATGATTACACCCTAAACATTTGGGTTGAATAACATTTAGAAAGTGAGCTGTTTCTAAATGTAACTATCAAAAACTTTTTCCAGTTTTTCATAGTTAATTTAGTTTGCTCTTAATGTGGCCTGAATATTAAAGCCGCAGCAAAGAAATAAATTCAGTTTACTGCATTAAGATCACATCAGCGTCCTCCTTTAATCTCCCACTTTGAGAGGGGAAATGAGCCTTGTTGCTGTGTGGACCGGACAAACTGACAGATGTTTAGCTAAATCAGCACAGAAAAATTATAATGGTCCATCAGTGCTCCAGCTGAAGCAAATGTTTTCTTACCCGATCATTCTAAATCTTAATAACGAGCTTATTATTCAGCTTTCTGCAGAGGAAGGCCTCATTAGTATCAGGAAACAATGCTGATAGGAACATTCGTGCAAATGTTTAGAAGGTGTGTTCAGGTTCTTGAGTCACGTAAGGGGATTTAGCAAATTAACAATTTTTCAAAAGTGTCAAAGAGTGAGAGACGGGCAGATTTCTGCATCGTAAATGATCAAATTCTGCTCAGTTTGCGTCTCTGGCATCTTTTCTTCTCACACCATCTGTATCTAGCGCCTTTTTAATTTTTGGTTTCCCTGCTGCAGTATTGTAGAATTTACACATACTGTATGTATGAATCACTTGGGAACAAAGCATTTCGGAGAGTTTTTTTTCCTTTTGTTTTGGTTTTGGTTTTGCTCACTGGGGTGTGGTGGAGCTTTTCACAATGCTCAGTGCTTAGGGGAGTATGCACAGAGTAGGAGCTGCATATCTGCTGGAGCTCAGCATGTGGGAAATCTGGTGTGCACCAGGCAGCGGGAGGCAGCAGCCAAGCAGAGCCTGGTGAGCTGCACACCGACGAGAAGAAGCTCCACGGTATCCAGCTCGTTGCATTTTGCCGTTTTCTTTTTTATGCTTGCTCCTGAACAACTACCACAATATTTTGGATAATTAGCTAGCAGAAGAATTTCTTCTTCCCACGAAAAAATGGACTGTTAAGCAGAAGGAGCATGAATTGTACAGCTACTATGCCATGATTTTCACATTTCTACTACAAGGTTTCAATGTAAAACACGAGGTAGCGGATACATGTGAATGGGGGAAAAAATGAATTCCAAAACATCTGACAAATAGAAAGTGTGGTGCCACTTTATACTTTACCCTCTTGAGTCAAAAACTCAATATATGTGTTTTATATCAGTATATTGATTAAAAAAAAATCTATGAAGGATTGCCGAACTGGTGGTGTGATCTTAACTGTTTTCACTATATGTAATGTTTTTTTTAAGCAGTAAAGAGGCACAGCGGCAAAACCTGAAACAGCTGCTGTGCAAGTTACTCAACAGGTTGTTGCTAGGTAACCAATGAGTGCGTGAGCCACCAGTCTAGCTTAGCTTGCTGTGAGAGGTTAAGTGGCTAAAGGCTTTCTTCTGCCTACATCTCCCAGAATTCTGTGCGGTTCTGGATCAGAGTTCAGTGAATATTCTATATATTGAATATTCTATCGGATTATCTATAGACATCAATTATGTCTATCGCGATATGTATTATTGATTTATTGTCCAGCCCTAAAAGTTGGCATTACCATTGTTAGCTGCAATGACAGCAGTAAGTCTTATGGTAAACGTCTCTACTACATGATTCTGCCACCACCATGTTTCACTGCTCAGATGGTGTGATGAGGGTCATGGTCTGAGTTTTGCATTCATGTCAGGAAGTTCATAGTAGTAAGGTTCAGCTTGAAATGTAAACAAGTTGAAGGAGCTGACAATCTCCATGATTTTATCTAGAAAATGTTGACCCTGACCTTTACTTAGAAATCTGCAAAAGGTCATCAAATCCAGTAACACTGTTGCTTCTAACCCAGAATGATAAAACAGTAACTTTGTTGTAATTTGGGAAACCTTTGCGTTATCTGCTCACAATCTCTCTTGCCTAGAATATCTGGTGAAGTAAGAGAAAATGTTTCCTTTTAGAGACTTTCTTGCATAACTGTACTAACCTCAAACTTAGTTTGCTGGTACTTAAAACTTGATATTCAGGCTTCCTTACTCTTGACCAGCCTTCCATCCTAATCCTATCCTAATGGCACTTGGCATGGAGTGTTCACAGATCAGAAAAACGTAGGATGTTTACTTTTTTCCGACTAACTGGTCAAGCTGAAAATGGTTCCGATCCAATCACTATCTTTTCATTTTTAAGTCAGTGCCAGAATAGCTTTTAAGGTGAAGTATTGTACAAAATTCACCTTTTACATGTTTTTGTACCTCCATTTGGGTTTCTGCTGCTTCTAAAAACAACCCAAAAGCTTGGAAAAAAAAAAAAGTTTTTTGGCAATAAGTTTATTATTTGGTGTCTGGAAAATGATCCGTTTCAAAACCTCTGGAATGTGACATCACAAATCAGCAGGCGCTGTCCCTCACCTAACAACCTCAGCGAAGTGCAACCTGTTACCCTGCAACTGCTGTATGGGTTGTTCAATGGCTGCTGGAAAAGACAAGTGTTTTGTGTTTTGTTGCTGCATTCTTGTTTGTGCAGGAGGCTCCACATCTGCTTTTCAAAGGTGTACAGTTGTTTAATTGCGCATCTATTTGCAGCTATTCTCACTTGCCAGTGTAAACATTGAGTTGGGGGGCGTGGCCAGCAGCAGTTCATTTGGATTTTAAAGTGACAGAAGCCCTTAAACAGCTCATTCTGAAAGGAGCTCAAAATATGAAGAACTGAGCAGAATAAGACCTAAGAATGATTTGGGGTTTGAAATGTAATTAACATGCTTAGGCCTATCCTAACCTCTTCAAGGAAGCATAATAGGTCACCTTTAATAACTCATAATGTTCCCATTGCAGAGCTATTGGGTTTAAAATGATTTAATAGCTGACAGCAATCTGGAGTTTTGTCTTTGTGTGTCCTGACCTTCTCTCAGGGGGGCAAGCTGCTCCTGTCTGAATGTGAAAACTCGTTCAGACTCATTGTCATGTTTGATTAAGTTCATCATATTATTCTGGGTGATCAACAATGACATGAGTTTGAGGATCAACCGATCCCAGGGAGTCGACGTTTAAAAAATAGGATGTACCAAAGAATTAAAACATTTTAATCATGATCCATAACGATTATGTCCTGTTACTTTGTTTCCTTGCTGTTGTTTGCATAGGATCATTGGTGCGACACACATAAAGGCGGAGTCACATATTTCTACTATTTTAATCATAGTGCTGCTTTGCAAGGCATGAATGTTGCCAGGACAGCACATTCATCCTCCGGCTTCCCTGGAGCCGCCTCTCTGATGATAAATAAGCTGCAGAGCTGTTTAAGTTGCGATTCAGACCGAAGCATCCAGAAATAGTTGCAGAAGAAATGGTGTAACTCTGTCAGGTGGCGTTATTATGGAAATGCAACTCCGGTTCAACGTTTCCTGTGTGTGCTGCAGACGTCTTTTACCATTTCATGTGTGCTGAATTACTCCGCTCTGAGCTGTGACACAACGGAGGTGTTGGAGAACGAGGGAAGCATCCGTTTGATTTAGCGCTGCTGTGCTTAAGGGTTGAAAGCAGCCTGTTAGTTAGATGTGTTCATCGTGTGCACAGTTATTAGGCAGGCCTTATTTTTGAGGATTATTCTTATTAATCGCCATCTATAGTGCTCTTCATTCAAAATGTTAACGAAACCTCAAAGTAAAAGTGAGACTTTGGCTTTTTAAAAAGAAGAAAAACCAAAACCTCACTATGCACTCAATTATTGGGGAAGAATTGTTACGTAACTAAATAAAAAAAACTCACATTTTTCCATCTCACTTTTTTATTTTAATCTGTTTAAGTGAGAACTGTAAACAGTAAGCTTTTCTGACTTTAAAAAAAAAATCAGTGATTATTGTAGCCCTCCCAATTCTTTTCAGTAACTCAATCTGTTGATGGTCAGTGTTTTGTGTTGCAGCAACAAAGATAACAGAACTGGAAGACAATGGCTTCCTGGTTGCTTCACACTTGACTGTTCTCTAATCCTTTGGGGGTTAATTTGCATTTTTTTTCTCTACACGTTTCTTACGATCCCATTGACTATTTGCAACAAAATGTTGAATTGTTCTGTGATGTTGCCACAAAGTCTTATGAATTTCAAGAGTGTGTCATCCCTCAGACGTCTGGTAATGTTTGACTTTTCGCAGTTAGTTACATCTCTTTTTGGCTCATTTTGTCTGAAAACAGAAGCTGTCCAATAGTTATGTACAACCTGAAATGGTGCGTTGACCTCCTTAGGCCTCACCCCACCTTATTACAGACACACATCACCTGCTATCCTAAATCCACTAAGTATTGAAGTTTATCCAACTTGGAGTTAGAAAATACGCCTACTAAGCAGCAGATCTCTGGATCTGCTGCTTTCTCGGCCAAAGGTCTCCGTCTGTGCTCACAGGAAACCTGATGATGTCTCTGTGTCGGCGAGAACCAAGCAGTCTCTGCCCCATTCATTTGAACATGATTCAAATTTGCCATCATTAACTCTTCACACAGTGTAATTAATCACTCTCGCCCAGTTACCCAAACACACCTGTTGTTTCCCTCCCTGCCTAAAATGACAATGAGCTTTCGTCTCCTCGTACAGCTTCTTTTGGCTTGTTGTTTATGTGAGCGTAACAACCACCGTTTTGTCTTGATTCAGATGCTGATGATCCCTTTTTATTTGCAGGCAAATTACAATCGAGGAAGGCGAGCAGAGGGCTAAAGAGCTGAGCGTCATGTTCATCGAGACCAGCGCCAAGACGGGCTACAACGTCAAACAGGTGAGAATTTTCTAACAAATAAAACCTGGAATATGCTTACATAGCGCTAATCTTTCTCAGGACATCATGGTCAATCAATTATTTACTCTATTAAAATGTCAATTGTCACCCCACTGTTGCCAACTCACCGACTTATATGCTATATTTAACTACATTTCTGACCAAAAATAATTGGTATCGGCCAGAATCGGAATCAGGAAGTCAGGTTTTTTTTTTTAAAGATGAGTAATCGCCGATCGGCCAGAAAACTGAAATCGGTGCACCCCGATTAAATCAATGACAGTGTTTTTGGAATGATAATATTGTTTCAGTGTAAATATTAACAAGATTGAGTCACAACAAAAGGCCACAACTCGCCTAAACAAAATGAAGTTTGTGTCACCTAGCAGCTGACTCTGTAGCTAAGACTTCAGACTTGTTCAACCTTGACTCCTAATAAGTAAATGAAACCTAACGTGTAAGCTGTTGTTGTGGGAGTTTATGCATTACATCATAAAAAAGGAGGAGGAAATTTGGGGAAAGTATAAGGTAACACTTTATTTGAAGGGGGGTGAATAAGACTGTAATGACACTTTCATAAACATGACATATCACATGTCATGAACATGAATAAGTCTTCATGAATATTTATGACTGTTGTCATAAAGCGTCATTCGGTAAATTATGACACTTTTAATACAAAGTTGACATTATTCAAAATGTCTTTGTTATGACAACTTGACATTAAGCAATAAATCATTACTGTTTAAACTTTACCTTTAATAACATAAAGATACCTCATTTTTAAAGTGCAATCAATAATACTTTTATAACAAATTTATATCAATAATGATTTCTTGGTTAATGTCAAGTTGTCATAAAGACATTTCGAATAATGTCAACTTTGTATTAAAAGTGTCATAATTTACCGAATGACGCTTTATGACAACAGTCATAAATATTCATGAAGGCTTATTCATGTTCATGACAGGTGTTTATGACAGGTGTTACGACATGTTTATGACAGTGTCATGTCAGTCTTATTCATCCCCCTTCAAATAAAGTGTTACCAGTATAACTAATTACCTCCCCCACAACTTGCGGTGGAAATGAACCTTTTCTACAGGAAACTGCAACATAATTACAAATGCTTCCCTCATGGTGGAGTAGTTATATTAGTACTGGTTTCTTTTTCCAGACCTTCTTGGTTGAGAGGTCTTTGCCTTTTCGGAGTTTTTTTTTCCCCTCTGATTTTCTTTGCTGTTCAGCTGCAGGGATTTTCACTCCTCCTTTTTTAGTTTTAGATAGCTATGATGTGGCAGCCATGGCAACGAGGTGTTTTTTAATTTGATTGAATTGTAGATGGACGAGTCAAACCTTACACTGATTTTTCTTTTCCACTGTTCATATATTCTCTACATCACAGTTTGGGATTCGTGAAACCTTTCTTCAATTTGTTGTAAACAAAAATATGAGAATTTTTCAATTTTAACAAAAATCTGGCTAAAATCTGGCCTTACGAAAACTCAGTGTGGTGTTTTGATCCTTTAGCAAATATCAGAAATTACTGAAGGAGTGGCTGAGTTGATTTAAATTTGACTTGACACCTTTAGCTTTCATTCCTTTTTTTTTTTTTTTCATTTGTTTAGATGTTCTTGAACCGCTGTGCTTCCTGGACGGTTAAATACTCTGAAACCACATCCCCCAGAAACCTCTAATGTGAACAATTCATTTAACCCTCAGTAATGGACATCCCAAGTGCACAAAGAAGCGTTACCGTAGATCCTTCCTCCCAGCAGCTGTTAGACTCTATAACCTAACAGAACTCAATAAGTGTTTCCGTCCCTGCTGGTATTTGCACATAGAGTTTTGCTCATTTCTAAGAATAATTTCTGCTGGTATTTATGCATCTATGTTGTTAGCACAGTTTTATTGTCCATTTATTGTAAATTTTCTGTGTTTTTTTTTTGTTTTGTTTTTTGTTTTACACATTTAGTACTACATATTCTACTCAGTTGCACATTACCTTCGATTGCAGTACACCATTTTTGATAACTCAATTTGTATGCTATGTTATTTAACTGTTACGCTGCAGTATATTATTCTTAGTTTATTTTTAAACATATTTTTAATATTTTTGTGTGACAGTAAGGATATTTCTTTTCTACTCCTCTTCCAGCAGTGTCGGTCATTCCTGTGCCTTGTAACTGGACATTTAACGTCCAGTTTCATCCTGCTCCCTTTGAGCGCTTGCTGCTCCCTGATTTGGTCAGACAGCCCACCAATCACAACGCACTTCTCTCCTCTTAGCCCATTTCTGCTAACTGAACTGCATTTGTTACCTAACGCTGAGGTTTTCTTTATTCCAGACAGAAACAGAAGCAGAAGGCTCGTCTGGTTCAAGTCTGTTTCTAAACAGCTGATTGTTTTGTTGTTTGGTTTAAAGCAGCTGTTGTCTGCAGGATAAAGAACAAACAAGTGTAAGGCGGGCTGTGTTGTCAGTCTGTGGACAGTGTTGATGGAAGGCGCCGCGCTCATCCTGCAGCAGCTCCTGCAGACAGAGGAAGCCGTTCTTCACCAAAACACCGAGCGTCACTCTGTGCAGCCGAAACAAAGGTCACAGTTCAGCCTCCAAAGGCTGCAGTGTCTCATTGTTTGTTTGGCTGTGTCATCTTGCAGCAGACTGACACCCTGCCAGCAGACTCATAACATAAAAACACTGCCTTTCTTCCAGATGGAACATTAAAAATCCTAAATGTTTTTTTTTTATTTTTTTATTCTAAGTAAATATGTCTGGAACAACAGTGTCTCTGTTTGTTTTTTCTGTCTTACAGCTGTTCCGGCGCGTGGCGGCTGCTCTCCCAGGGATGGAAAGTATGCAGGAAACCAGCAAAGAAGGAAGTATCCTTTGAAAAAAACATGAATGTTATAGCGCAGTTACAAACAGTGAACAGAAAACTTTTTTTAGTGTTCATAGCCCCTTGATCTTTGCCACAATTTCTCACATTACAAACACTAATGTATTTTATGTGATAGACCAACATGAAGCAGCATATAACTATGAAGTGAAATGGAGAAAAAAAAAGTTATTTTTAACATAAAAATTTGAATATTTTGTTTTATATTTTTGCCTGTTCTTTGGGAAATTGCCAAAGCTCAGTCAGAATGCTTGGAAAGCATTTGTTGACATCAAATGTTAAGTTTTGCCAAAGAGTCTCAAATGCATTTCGGTCTGGACTTTGACTAGGCCAGTGCATCATGTAAATATGCCTTGATATCAGTCATGCCATTGTATCACTGACTGTATTTAAGGCTGTATAACACCACAATATGCAATAATGTGATAAAATCAAACTTTAAGATGTGATAAAATGTCTTTAAAGCTGCATTATGTAATAATGACACAAAATGTATTAAAATCCTTGAAGGCATTTTGAAACGTTTTGTGTTGTAGGTTCATACAGAGTCTGTTACCAAAAGTTTGGAATTTGTTGACCAGAGTTTCAATTTAAAAGCATACAACATATGACTATTATTAGGAGTATAATGATTATTGATTAATGATTGGACACAAGCACTTTGTGAACGTTTATTACATCATCATTTCTTTAAAAAGGTCTATCTCTGCATTTTGTAATAATGGGCACAAAATATAATAAACTTATTACATATGTGGGAGAAAGTATTGCAAAATGCATTCAATGATTTTATGCAGTTTTGCATCGATTCTTGTATATTTAATTTCAGGTTATTTGAGAACATTTTCTCATTTTTGTTAGCTTTAAACCCTCGAATCATTTCACTTCTATCTCACAACTATCCCCTGATTTGTGCTGGTCTGTCACATGTTATCCCAATATGGGGTTTTTCCTTTGTATTTTCGTACGGGGGAAAAACTTTGACGTCTGAATGCTGCAGCACGGCACTGTGAACGACCTGACGGAATTACATTTGCAATCTATTTAACGTCAGCTACCTGTCTAATTAAATAGGTTGTTAGGGAAAATCGTCTTGGTAACCGTCAGCTCGTCTTTGGTCAGCCGGCCATGTCTGTCCGTTAAAACCAGAGACTGCCTGAGAACAAGCCCCTGTTCTGTTGGAGTGGCAGAATGCGCCCAAGGTTAAACCAGCTCTGGTTGGAAGGGAAGAATAAGTGAAGGTGATATGCAAAATATGCTCTTGGTGGAATAATATATGCCAAACAGAGACATTTTTCAACATGTTATTGGAGATAAATGGAGCAGCTGAGATGTTTTCTGCTTTAATTTCCATCAGTAACTAAAAGAGAACCCCCAGGCTCTGCTACTCCATCTGATTTTTATGCTGTTTATTTGGTTTAGTAATACAGTCAGTGTTGCATTTTAATAAATATCTCCAAACTAAGCATTAGGTGTGAAACACAGCATCAATCTCCAGGGTTTAATGAGTATTTGTGAAACTGGATTTGGTTTCTTCCAGATTGATCCTGTTTATGCCTTTTTTGTCACTCTTTAATGTTTTGTTGTCTTAAGTCTCTGTAAACAAAACCGTCCTTAAAAAAAGTGCTAGTTGAAACTAAAGCACCAGACTTAAGAGTTTTATCATTCAGTTTTTGGTAGAAAGAGAGAAAAGAGAAACAATAAATCATTAAAATGGAAATTATTGAGCTTAATTTATCATACGATTCATTGAGTTATTTCTTATTGCAACAGGCCTAGAAATAAACAAACAAAACAAGATGTTAAACTACAAGAAAAATATGTGTTGCCCAAGAGCCACATTAATGTACCATTAGTCTGGCACCGTCTCATATAGTACTTCGTAGTATTAATAAATCAACAAATCATTCTGTATGTTTTTGTCTCTTTGTTCCGTCTGTGAGCGCCGACCGTTTGTTTCTGTGACCGTTCCTCCCCCTGGGTGCAACAGCCCTCCACATCCTCCTCTACTCCACAACCGCAGAGTTGCATCTCTATGGAAACTGTAGATGAGCTAGAAAATTGCTTGCGGTCGCGCCGTGCGCACGCTGCACTGTCATTACTCCTTCACTTTTAAGGGGTCTCCTGTTGTCCCGACGAACGCGGCAGCATTTATCTGCCTAAATCAGGCAGACCGTAGCGCAGCACGGGAACGCTTGCTCCCGCACATCCCGCTGCAGCATTCCTGTAATTTATTTGTGAACTCTGCTCCTGCAGGAATAAACTTGGTAACCTACCAGACTTTTCCATCCACTGAGATCCACCTTTTCATTAGTAGCAGCCAACAAACTAAAGAAACTAAAGAAGAGATGGAGATAATGCTCCATCCTCTTCTTTAGTTTTTGTTTTTTTTATTGTTGTTTTCTTCTTTCCCGGTGTGGCAGAATGTGAGAGGTGGAGGAGCGGTGATGGATGGCTGGTGATGACAGTTCCTCAGCAGCGATGCGTCTCTGCTGACACGGTCGCTCAGTGGAGCATTTCCACGCACCAAACACAAACACACACGGAGGCAGGGAGGCTCCAGATTCAAAAGGATGAGATTTGATTTGAAGCAGACAGCGGAGGGGTCCAAATCAGACTCCAGTTAGCACACGGAGCATTTAGGAAACTGTAATTGGTGCATTTAAACTGGAGGTAGGAAGGGAGCGTGTCATGATGATGTGCAGGCCTGGAGGTTTCTGGTTTCCGCTCTCTGCTTCTGAAAACAATTTCCTACCTAATGGTTGTGTCGTTAACCCTTCCGGGGTTTAAGCATGGCGCTTGACCCAGACCAGTGCAGAGGTCATCAGGGCTACCAGGAAAACACTGACAAAAACAAAGGAACTGACTGCACCAACAGAGTCCAGTGCATTTAAAATGCTTGAACTTTTCCACATTTTAGTCACAACCACAAACTCCAATCCAAATTCACTGATCAATTGCTAATTTTGCACGGCTTTGCAATTTTCACCAATTATCAATTTTTTTTCCTGAGTTCTAACCGATTTTAAAATGTAATTAGGAATTCTAGATATAATATAAAATAAATTATAAAGTATGACGTCACTCAGACCATAAAGTATAGAGTTAGACTGAATAGATCTGCCTTTATGGACCAGGCACACTGCCACCTCTACCCTACATCAGGACTGACACAGACAGTGTCAGTCCTGATGTAGCAATCAGTAATATCTGATTGCTGCGTCTCTAATATTAACTATTTTAAAATTCTGTATTTTCTGGAAAAATTAAGTAATTTAAACTTTTTTGGAAGCCCGTATTGTGGCAAATTAAAAACTTATTTTTAAATGTGCAACTTTGACTGCAACTATTTTAAACTAGACTAGACTGAGACTCAAGTCTTAAACCGTTTGTAATGAAAAGTGAAGGGAAGTCGGTATGTGAATGACAGACTGCAGCTGTTTTATTGTGAAAGCATGAGCTTGATTCAGAGCCGGTGACGCTGGTGGATTATGGGATGTTAATGCCTCATAACAAACATATTCATGTTCGCTGTAGCTTCATAATAATGGCTACATTAATGTCTCTCCAAATGAATGCTGTGTTAAATGGCTTTGGATCATTTAGAAATCATAATAAACATAATTTACCCCTCACATTTCTCTCGCTGCTAAGCTAGCTGCGACTTTACAAAGATCCTTCCAGCTAAAATTGTCAAAATAGAAGCACTTCCATCCTGTTTTTTTATTTTTTTTTTATTTATTTTTTTTTTTTGTGGTAATTTATGTCTCATATTTGATCATCTTTGCTATTAAGATTGAAAACAGAGGCTATAATGTGAATTTTGAAAATAGTTTCCCAATATTATTCAACCTTATCCAGCTCATAGTGAGGAGAAAACCATTTAAACTTAGTGCACAATATAAAGGAATGGAAAATATGAAGGAAGGCAGGGATAAACAGGAGTTAGCCTAGCCATTTTAAATAATAATTTAAAAAAAATCTAAAAATAACATTTTTTAATTCATTTCTTCTTTTTTTTTTTCTTTTTGGAACAGAAATGCCCACTATTACTGTTAAGGTAAAGATTACATTTTAGCAATTTTCAAAATAATATGCAACAATCTTTCGTTACATCTTTAGATACTGATTTAAATATTAAAGATAACTCCTAAATAGATATTAAAAGATTGCTAAAGTGAAACAGTACACTACAAAAACACGAAATATTACCAAGTATTTTTGTTCTAGTTTCTAGAAATAAGACAAAACTAACTTACAAGTTAATGTTTCAGCAAGATAAGAGATTGTTTTGACTCAATAAATCTTTAATTTTGATGAATAAGTTAGTTTCATTGGCAGATTATTTCACTAATAGCATGGGAAAAATGTCTTGTAAGTGAAATTATCTACCAATGAAACTACTTTTTATGAATACTAGTCAATTATTGACTTAAAATAAGCTCATATCTTGCTGAAAAGTAACTTGTAAGTTAATTTTTGTCTTATTTGAACGGTACTTGGATAGAAGAATGTGTCAGATTTGTTGTTTTTGCAGGGTACGGGTCTGGATTCCTGACTACAGTCATGCAGGGTCAGAGGCCGACGATGTTATGGATTTAATAAGAAAAGTTTTACTTCAGTTGTGGACTAAAGACTTGAGACTTGGAAGAAATTATCTGTGAGCATCTCTGGTTGAAAGGAGTTGGTGAGAAATCTCTTTTGCAGTTTGCCACAAGCCAAGCTCATGTGTAACTCACGTCCCTCTGAACAGTTAAGCTCTACTTTTTGTTAGTTTATCACAACAACAAAATCCCAATAATAATAATAATGAGGATTGTGGAACAAGATTAAGCAGAATAAGTCATGTCGTGTACCTGTTGTTTCCCTGCAAAGCAGCATGATTTACATTCAGTTTGCCTTTCAGTCACGCTGATTACTCTTCGTCAGGTTCTGATCTGGAGAAAGCGCTTTAATTTGACAAGAAAATCCCATTTGGGATTTCACTATGAATCAGACTACTCCAGCATGCCGCAAACACCTGCAGCTTTACTCAGGCAAACAGGAAAGAAATCAAATGAAGGCCTGAAAGCAGGAGGAGCAAAAAACAACAACAAAAAAAAGAAAAACAAACGTACACATTTCATTTAATTTGAAGCTGCCCTGTTCATTTTTTCAATAAGGTTGCAGCTTCCCCTCTTCCCTTAATAGATTAGGATGGTATAGCTACTGCATAATAAACATATTCATCACTGTGTATTTTGTATAAATTCAAATTTGTATCGTTTTATTTTGTGTTTTTAATAATGTAAAAACTAACTTCTGGCTCATTCGAGTGTCTCTTCCACTCTCTTGACACAACCGCGCCGACAAAACTACTGTTGAGAAATTTCAAATCGTCTTGAGCTGGAGCCACAGCCATTACTGAGTTATGCCGACCGCTAAAATATTCATGACTGACGAGGCTCATTTGGTTTGGTGATGTTGGCAGCTGACACACGCGCTCCCATCCTCCAACTGGGGCGAGCCGGTCCACGCGGGAACGCTCTGGCACGCGCCGCGTTAAACCGCTGCCCTTCAAATGACATCATACCACCACGCGCTCCACTGTAAAACAGCGGGAACGAGCCGAGCCGCTACCGGAGCCGCTAGCTGCGACCGCACGGCAAGGCTCCACCTCGTACCGGGCTGCTTGACAGCCACGCTGGGACTTGTTTGGATCTAGTTTGCACACATGTAGGCCAAACGTGTTTGTTGCCCCATAAAGAAGAGGCTGCTACTGCTGCACCTTCATGTTTACTAGAAGGTCTGGATTAGCCAGGATGTGCCTTTTGTGTCTCTAAGATGAAGTTGGAATAGCACTGTTTTTTATTTATTTTTTGCAGCCTTGGCTCATTAGCTAGGCAATTGTTCCACAGTGATTTAAGCCAGAATTCATTCAAAGTTAATGTCTCCATCATAATACAGCAGACGGACGGGGCTGCATCACTTGGACGCTTTCTCTTTGTCCAAAAAACTGTTCCGAGGAATGAATAAAAATAGAACCCTGTTTATAAGCGTGGGATGATTAATACACTGCAAAAACACAAAATCTTACTAGTTTTTAGTGAAAATATCTTGGTGAACATGAAATAAGACAAAACCAACTTGGAAGTAACTTTTCAGCAAGATATAGGAGATTGCTTTAAGTCAGTAATTCCTTAATATTAATGGAAAAGTACTGATTCCACTGGCAGATTTTTTTCACTTAACATGACTGTTTTAATTGAAAAAAATCCTACCAAGTATTTGTAGTCTAGTTTCTTGTGCAAATATCTTAACACAATGGAAACAAGACTAAACTAACCTAAAAATAATGTTTCAGAGAAACATCGGAGCTTGTTTCACAAGCCAAGGATTCTTTAATACTGATTGCAAAATGCTAGTTTCACTGGCAGGTGATTTCACTTTCACCATGGGGAAAATGTCTTGTTATAAGTGAAATAATCTGCCGGTGGACCAGTATGTTTTCATCAGTTAAGGAATTTTGACTTAAATCAAGCTCCTGTATCTTTCTGCAAAGTTACTTATGAGTTAGTTTTGTCTTCTTTCTAGAAACGCTAACCAAATACTTAACACTGTGTTTTTTGCAGTGTAATATTGTTGCTTTGCAGAAAGAAGTTCCAGGGTTGAAACCTCAACCTGGGGTCTTTCTTTATAGAGTTGGCATGTTCTCTCTTGGTACTCCAGCTTCCTCCCACAGCTCAAAATCAGAATCGTTAATTTTATTGCTCTCTCTAATTTCCCCTTCAGTTTCTGTGCGTGTGTGCGCACACACATGGTTGTTGTTTCAGTCTGCCTGTGTGACGGACTGATGACCCTCCATGATGTAACCCACCTCTCTGCTAGTGATTGCTGCAGACAGGCACCAAACCCGCTGTGACTCTGCTCAGATTCATTCAGAATCTCATTGGTGAATTATTGGAATGTTAGGAAAAAACGCCATCTAGTGGTTGGAAACTTGCAGTGCAGCTAGTGTCTTTGTGTGTTCTCTTTTAAGCTGCCTATCTTCCAAAAAGTGAATTTATTTTATTCAATTCAAAAAGTAAAACACTTTCTATATATATTTATTACATACAAAATTATTTTCTTAAAGTGCTTCTGATAATTTTGATGATTTATGTTCCTTTTGCAAGATGGAGTTGATCAACCTGTGGGACCGCTGAGGCGATCAGGGCCTGCAGTTTATCTGCACTGTTGGCTCCAGTTTTCAGAAACACTGATAGGCAATTATAAATACTTGAAAAGTCTCTCTGTTTAACGTATCTGAGTTTTAATGATCTATACAATGTCCTGTTGACCTGCTTGCTTGGCTTCCTTAATAATATTTTTCAGTGATCGACATAAAGTTGGACAAACCCCAGGAGCCCCAGACCACTGAAAGCGGCTGCTCCTGTTAGTGCTCATGGTTCCTCCGTGGATCTCCATCATCGACGTCACACGCTTTGTTACTTTGCTTCCCATTGGTTAACCCCGCTGTTGACTTTGCACGTTGAGATCCCGGTTTCCTCATCCGACCGCTGATCGGTTGGAACTAGCAATATGTGAAATTGGGTCTACTTTAACAAAAATGCCACACACAGAAAAGTAAAGAAAAAAGTGGTATGACTTGGTAAAACTTCATCCCAAAAAAACCCGAATCTGAGAATAGATTTAGTTCTCCCATGTGGAAAAGTAAAAGGTTTCTTTTTTTTTCCATATTTTTGTATAACAAGGTGGATTCCTCTGGAAGCTTTTTTCTTTATCTGCTTTAGGAAAACGAGAACATGTCTGAGAGCCTGAAGAACAGACCACACCGTATTGTGTGCCACGACGATTGTGGGCAATCGCAAAACAAATAACGTTTTCAGCTTTATCATTGACTATTCTTCAGTATCTCAAAGCTAATTACAGAACAGCCAATCACAGCCTTCCTGCCTGTAGCCCTACTGTTATCCTCACATTTGTATTTCAGACATTACGGATCAATTCGAGCTGTAAAGTCCAGAGTATGTAATGCATGCCTAGTTGTAAAGCATAGGTACTGTCTACCTGTGTACACGAGTTTGAAAAATGTAATATTCCACCAGTGACTTGATTGCACAGCGTTCTAAGAGCTGGGTTTCTATACTTGACTTCTGACGACCTTTTGATTTCATTTTTATTTTCTATTTTTTGCCGTGTGTGTGAATTTGTGCTTTCTGTATGGACGGCATTAGAACGCAGTTCCACTGAGGGCCACTGTCACGTCACTTCACTCCCGCCACATTCCGGCTCTCTTTAAGGACACCTTCGGTCTGTACGTCACGGACTGTGTCCGTCCAGCTGCTGTGGGAGAATTATGTGTTTAATGATGATCTGTGTATGCAGATCGCTGTAAACGAGCAGCGAAGAGTCCAGCCCTCTGCCGTGTGCCCTTTGAGCAGACGGATCAACTACACCCTTAAAACGTTCTTCTTCTGTTTCCTCACCGACTAAAGACTAATTTGCACATGTAGACCTTTCAGGTTATTATGAAGTTGGGAGACGTTTCATTCTAATTGTACAGTCGCTTAATTCAAAGATGTGTCTGATTGTTAAAGAAACTGTCGCATAACGTATTTCCACGTTTGTTTGTTTTTTCCTGCTTGTTTTTAAACTGAATGAAAATGTTGACATTATGGACTATTTCTTTCCGCCTTCGGGCCAGTTATCATAACGTTCTGGTGGTGAAGTCAGCCAGTGCTAAGAACACTACTTTGATTTGATGTGTCTTTGATGTGAAGTCTTTACAGCACTTTTGCAGAATGTGTTTTAGATATAGAGTGAAAATGTAAACCGTTAAAAGGAAATGTTCATTGTTAATTTCCATACAATTTGGAGTAGTGTGTCCTAGAGTAGAAGCGTTGGTTTTGAATTGTTTTCACACACCTATATATGGAGCACACTTCTAAAACAAACTCTAACCAACATAATGAGCCAAATGGTAAAACAGCTGGTTAAAATATCGCAGGAAACTTTCACCAGAATACAAACACACCAAAATAAAGTGCCATTGAACTTCCCTCAACAGTGGGTCCATTTTGCAACAAAATGTTTGTGGTTCCTTGTAAGAAAAGCACTCTAACAAATAACTCTAGAGTATTTGTTTTTCAGATTGAATTTTGGAGATACTCAATTGTATTTAAACGCTGAATATGGCAGAGTCCGCCTTTATTTGTTGACGGCCCATTTCAACATTCCACAGAGATGGACTGAGGGACGTAAATGGGATCTTTGCGTGTTGGAGCAGGGGCCGGGATGGTCTCCCTGCTGATTTTTGTGATTGTACTATCACAGATCAGTGCATCAAACCTGATTACTGCTGACCTGGTTCTCATTCACACTGTACAGAGATCTAGCATGTCTCTACAAATGGTTAATAAAGATGTCTTATTACCAACCTTCTGCATGAGTGTCTTTTGTACTATTTCCTTTGCTCATCATTTGATTTGATTGCTTCAAATGGACATATGTTTGTTTCTCAAGTTAAAAACCTAACCTTATACAAAATATTACCGTCATTACTTAGAGGAATATCCACTCTTATTAACCAACAACCTGCAAGTGTGTACATGCAGAGGAACCGTAGTTTCTGTCCTGACTCAGTAAAAATACCCAGTTTCAGTGAGACTAATATAACCAGATATTCGGCTTTCCTATTAGCCAACACCAGAGTAAACCATAGCAGTCAAAACATAAAAGTGGAAAATTACATACAATAACACTGATGTTAAAGTATCAATTGTGACATAAGAGTCTAACTTTTTCATAAAAAATACTAAGTTTTTTGTATTTCCTTCATTAATGTGACCAACAGATGTTTTTTGACTAATGGATAAAATCCCAGTTTGGTAGTTGCTTAACAGAAAACACTAATAGCTTAATTTGAAATGCATTACCATTTGATTCTTTGTTAGAAGATATCTTTCTAAATAGTCCAACTGGGTCTTACAGTTTCACTGCTAGCCTATCCTTGCTAACTTATAGCAGCACACATGTAAGTATCTTTGTTTTATTTACTAAAATATAATTCAGTGCTGTACTGATTGTCATGTCCAACACAGTAAGAAACCAAAATTTACTTAACATGTTAGAAGTGTTTTTTGTTTTTCTAGAAATGCAGATACAGGAAAGAGCAGTTTGAAAACTTTAATACACGGCTAATTGGCAAGCTAGCAGGTAGCTCTTTATTTTCTGTCTGATGACATGCTCTTTTGAGTCATAAGGTTAATTCCTCAGAAGTAAAAATTTTAAATACTAGTGAGGACACAAATTAACAAGGACAGTAAAATGTGCGGATAATCCTCAGGAGATTATACAATATTATACAAATATTTTTTTTCAGAATTACAATAGTAATTATTCAATTGGAAGAAGTTGGTCACCAAAAAAATCTATAGTTAATCCACCTGATAAAAAATGAGACGGATGTGGGGTGGAAGAAAATGTAACATAAATGTGTTTTGTTTTTAATATCAACATCCTCATTTTTAAACAGGCATATTATCAGCCGCCTGTCATTAAGACAGTTCATTAGTATTTCTTTAGTTAAAGCTGTGAAAAATTACCAAGGACGACAGACAGGAAATTTAACATCAGAGCCAACAAAAAGATGATTCCCAAACAGCTGCTGCCTATTCCAAAACCTTTCAGTTTCCAACCCAGAACAATCTTGTCGCAGAGCTGTGACGGAATATGGTTGCTTTATGAACACATTCTTACTAATAAAAAAGTTGAACAAGACTACACTGACAAGATCAACTAAACTAGCATTTCATTCATGTATGACAGTTATCTCCTGCAAGAGTTATTTGACCTTGAATTTAATTTGATTTCTGAATATTGTCTGATCTCTGCTAAAGATGCCATTCACCTGCGGCTGAAGTTGTTTGTCCATATTATTGTTTTTTTATGGTACCAGGATGAACTAATGGTAAACACTACTTTACCATTAGTAAAGTAGTGTTACTTTACCCTTTCTCATTTGAAGAAAGTGTAAAGAAATTAGGAGTGACTGAAAGTCCTCTTACTGTTTTTAGAAGAATCTTTGGAGTTGCTGCAGTGAAGATTATTTGAAATTTTCAGGAACTGTATTGATTATAACATGACAAATTAATTTTGTAAGCGACTTCTTTTTAACACAATAGAGAAGATAGAAATGTTTCTTCTTAATAAACTAATTAACTAGAAAACATTGATCTGATATAACTTTCCTCCTCTAGAACTAATAAAGAAATGAGCTAGTTTGATGTGACTATTGTTATTGTCTTAATTGTGTTTCTTTATTTTCCAGTTCTTTTTTTAGAACCTGGGTTAAAAGGTGACTAACGTGTTAGCTCTGTTGCCTTGCAGTGAGAAGCTCTGTTTGTTTGCCATCAGGTGCTGCTCACCTGTACTGTACAGTCACAGACATTGTAACTGTTTGTGTGGATTAAGCATCCCTACACAGGAATGTATATTACCTAATATAC